>NC_088236.1:27980-125480 GCF_036934945.1 Oncorhynchus masou masou | reverse complement strand
TAGAGAGGAGGGGAAATAGAGAGGAGGGGAAATAGAGAGGAGGGGAAATAGAGAGGAGGGGAAATAGAGAGGAGGGGAAATAGAGAGGAGGGAAATAGAGAGGAGGGAAATAGAGAGGAGGGAAATAGAGAGGAGGGGAAATAGAGAGGAGGGAAATAGAGAGGAGGGAAATAGAGAGGAGGGGAAATAGAGAGGAGGGGAAATAGGGAGGAGGAGAAGGGGAAATGTGACAAAAACACATTTACTTGAAGAACAGTGCAGATGCTAAGTTTGGTAACAGAATGTCGACATAAACAGCACCAACCGTCTTTCTGATACCAAGCTTTAAATCTGCACTGTTCAAATCAAATCAATCGTATGACACGTGCGCTGAATACAACAGGTGTAGTAGACCTCACAGTGAAATGCTGAATACAACAGGTGTAGTAGACGTCACAGTGAAATGCTGAATACAACAGGTGTAGTAGACCTTACAGTGAAATGCTGAATACAACAGGTGTAGTAGACCTTACAGTGAAATGATGAATACAACAGGTGTAGTAGACCTCACAGTGAAATGCTGAATACAACAGGTGTAGTAGGCCTCACAGTGAAATGCTGAATACAACAGGTGTAGTAGACCTCACAGTGAAATGCTGAATACAACAGGTGTAGTAGACCTCAGTGAAATGCTGAATACAACAGGTGTAGTAGACCTCAGTGAAATGCTGAATACAACAGGTGTAGTAGGCCTCACAGTGAAATGCTGAATACAACAGGTGTAGTAGACCTCACAGTGAAATGCTGAATACAACAGGTGTAGTAGACCTTACAGTGAAATGCTAAATACAACAGGTGTCGTAGACCTTACAGTGAAATGCTGAATACAACAGGTGTAGTAGACCTCACAGTGAAATGCTGAATACAACAGGTGTAGTAGACCTCACAGTGAAATGCTGAATACAACAGGTGTAGTAGACCTCACAGTGAAATGCTGAATACAACAGGTGTAGTAGACCTCAGAGTGAAATGCTGAATACAACAGGTGTAGTAGACCTCACAGTGAAATGCTGAATACAACAGGTGTAGTAGACCTCACAGTGAAATGCTGAATACAACAGGTGTAGTAGACCTCACAGTGAAATGCTGAATACAACAGGTGTAGTAGACCTTACAGTGAAATGCTGAATACAACAGGTGTAGGTAGAAATGCTTACTTACAAGCCCTTAACCAACAATGCTTTAAGAAGTTACGCAAAATAATAAGTTAAAAAAATGTAAATAAAAGTAACTAATTAAACAGCAGCAGTGAAATGCACTGTTCTTCAGGTAAATGTGTTTTTTTAAATGTTCAGTGGAACCTACTAAAGGCCCAATGCATCCGTTTGTATCTCAATATCAAATCATTTCTGGGTAACAATTAAGCACCTTACTGTGATTTTAACAATTATAATTGTCACTGGCACGCTGGAGAAGTGTGCTCTTCATGGATGAATCCTGGTTTCAACTGTACCGGGCAGATGGCAGACAGCATTGTGTGGACGGTTTGCTGATGTCAACGTTGTGAACAGAGTGCCCCATGGTGGCAGTGGGGTTATGGTATGGACAGGCATAAGCTACGGACAACCAACACAACTGCATTTTATGGATGGCAATTTGAATGCACAGAGATACCGTGATGAGATGCTGAGGCCCATTGTCGTACCATTCATCTGCTGCCATCACCTCATACTTCAGTATGATAATGCAAAGCCCCTTGTCTCAAGGATCTGGACACAGTTCCTGGAAGCTGAAAATGCCTTCATACTCAGACATGTCACCCATTGAGCATGTTTGGGATGCTCTGGATCGAGGTGTATGACAGCGTGTTCCAGTTCCTGCCTAAATCCACCAACTTCTCACAGCCATCGAAGAGAAGTGGGACAACATTCCACAGGCCACAATCAACAGCCTGATCAACTCTATGTGAAGGAGATGTTTCATGCTGCATGAGGCAAATGGTGATCACACCAGATACTGACTGGTTTTCTGATCCACAACCCTACTTCTTTTTAAAGGTATCTGTGACCAACAGAGTCATATCTGTACTGCAGTCATGTGAAATCCATAGATTAGGACCTAATGAATTTATTTAAATGGACTGAATTCCTTTTATGAGCTGTAACTCAGTAAAATCTTTGAAATTGTTGCATGTTGCGTTTCTATCTTTGTTCAGTGTAATTTAGCGCCTCCATATCATCAGGCCAAAACTCCATCCCACCAAAACAACTCTAACACCAAATGGGCAATTTTCACAATTTCACAGTATTATTCCAACCTCAAAGAGTGGAAATACACTGCTCGAAAAAATAAAGGGAACACTAAAACAACACATCCTAGATCTGAATGAATGAAATATTCTTATTAAATACTTTTCTTTACATAGTTGAATGTGCTGACAACAAAATCACACAAAAATGATCAATGGAAATCAAATTTATCAACCCATGGAGGTCTGGATTTGGAGTCACACAAAATTAAAGTGGAAAACCACACTACAGGCTGATCCAACTGATGTAATGTCCTAAAAACAAGTCATAACGAGGCTCAGTAGTGTGTGTGTGGCCTCCACGTGCCTGTACGACCTCCCTACAATGCCTGTGCATGTGCTCCTGATGAGGTGGCGGATGGTCTCCTGAGGGATCTCCTCCAGGCCTGGACTAAAGATGTCCCAGAGTGAGACATGATGTCCCAGATGTGATCAAGTCCATAGCATCAATGCCTTCCTCTTGCAGGAACTGCTGACACACTCCAGCCACATGAGGTCTAGCATTGTCTTGCATTAGGAAGAACCCAGGGCCAACTGCACCAGCATATGGTCTCACAAGGGGTCTGAGGATTCCATCTCGGTACCTAATGGCAGTCCGGCTACCTCTGGCGAGCACATGGAGGGCTGTGCGGCCCCCCAAAGAAATGCCACCCCACACCATGACTGACCCACCGCCAAACCGGTCATGCTGGAGGATGTTGCAGGCAGCAGAACGTTCTCCACGGCGTCTCCAGACTCTGTCACGTCTGTCACTTGTGCTCAGTGTGAACCTGCTTTCATCTGTGAAGAGCACAGGGCGCCAGTGGCGAATTTGCCAATCTTGGTGTGCTCTGGCAAATGCCAAACGTCCTTCACGCTGTTGGGCTGTAAGCACAACCCCCACCTGTGGACGTCGGGCCCTCATACCACCCTCATGGAGTCTGTTTCTGACCGTTTGAGCAGACACATGCACGTTTGTGGCCTGCTGGAGGTCATTTTGCAGGGCTCTGGCAGTGCTCCTCCTGCTCCTCCTTGCACAAAGGCGGAGGTAGCGGTCCTGCTGCTGGGTTGTTGCCCTCCTACGGCCTCCTCCACGTCTCCTGATGTACTGGCCTGTCTCCTGGTAGCGCCTCCATGCTCTGGACACTACGCTGACAGACACAGCAAACCTTCTTGCCACAGCTCGCATTGATGTGCCATCCTGGATGAGCTGCACTACCTGAGCCACTTGTGTGGGTTGTAGAATCCGTCTCATGCTACCACTAGAGTCAAAGCACCGCCTGCATTCAAAAGTGACCAAAACATCAGCCAGGAAGCATAGGAACTGAGAAGTGGTCTGTGGTCCCCACCTGCAGAACCACTCCTTTATTGGGGTGTCTTGCTAAATGCCTATAATTTCCACCTGTTGTCTATTCCATTTGCACTACAGCATGTGAAATTTATTGTCAATCAGTGTTGCTTCCTAAGTGGACAGTTTGATTTCACAGAAGTGTGATTGACTTGGAGTTACATTGTGTTGTTTAAGTGTTCCCTTTATTTTTTTGAGCAGTGTATATACACAGCAAAATCACATTTTTGACTGCACTGGGCCTTTAAGAATAGTCCTTATGCAGAGAGTTTGATTAATGTTGAAATCAATGGGTTTTGTTTGACATACATTTTAAAGTGAAAAATCTTGAGTCTCAGCATAATTCTGTTACCGTGGAATTGGAGTAGATGGAGGTAAACACACAGTCTCCCACTTGGCAAAATGAACACTGTCTCCAAATAGAAACACTGACTAACCCATCAGGAATATAGGAACTCTGTTTCCCAGACAGGGAAAAGACTAGGAGGTAAGCTAACAGCTATGGTAATTACTAACGTCTAAAACTGCCTAGATGCCAGGAGAAGAGGGGGCCAAGGGGTCAGTCAAAGCTGCTTACAGCACAGTCCAAATACCTCCAACTGAAAACGCCTTCCTTTCCTCCGTCAGAGAGAGAGAGCTTCAGACTGTCAGGAGACTGGTCGGCTACATTCAGACAGGAGAGTCTATGGTAGATGACAAGGCTGGTCAAACACATATTTCCTTGTCTTGCTATGTGTGGAACCTTTCCAGACTAAAGAAAACATTGGAAAATGGCTCAGCGCTCGGCTCCTTCTTCCCTCCAGAGGGGGGTTAGGGTGGCTCAGCTCCTTCTTCCCTCCAGAGGGAGGTTAGGGTGGCTCGGCTCCTTCTTCCCTCCAGAGGGGGGTTAGGGTGGCTCAGCTCCTTCTTCCCTCCAGAGGGGGGTTAGGGTGGCTCAGCTCCTTCTTCCCTCCAGAGGGGGGTTAGGGTGGCTCAGCTCCTTCTTCCCTCCAGAGGGAGGTTAGGGTGGCTCAGCTCCTTCTACCCTCCAGAGGGGGGTTAGGGTGGCTCAGCTCCTTCTTCCCTCCAGAGGGGGGTTAGGGTGGCTCAGCTCCTTCTTCCCTCCAGAGGGGGGTTAGGGTGGCTCAGCTCCTTCTTCCCTCCAGAGGGGGTTAGGGTTCAGCTCCTTCTTCCCTCCAGAGGGGGGTTAGGGTGGCTCAGCTCCTTCTTCCCTCCAGAGGGGGTTAGGGTGGCTCAGCTCCTTCTTCCCTCCAGAGGGGGGTTAGGGTGGCTCAGCTCCTTCTTCCCTCCAGAGGGGGGTTAGGGTGGCTCAGCTCCTTCTTCCCTCCAGAGGGGGGTTAGGGTGGCTCAGCTCCTTCTTCCCTCCAGAGGGGGGTTAGGGTGGCTCAGCTCCTTCTTCCCTCCAGAGGGGGGTTAGGGTGGCTCAGCTCCTTCTTCCCTCCAGAGGGGGGTTAGGGTGGCTCAGCTCCTTCTTCCCTCCAGCCTCATACAGCTCCAGTACCTCTCAGTCTGACCAGACCCAGTCTCTACCCTTCGTTCAGTTCAAACAGAGACAATTCCACAGCTAAGTCCGGTGTTAAAACCTCCTCACTGCCCCCACAATGTTCAGGCTTCACTTACCTCAAACAGCCGTTGCTCTGCAGTTTACTTTTCTCACTCTTAGGCTGCTGTGTTGGACTTTAGTAGCTAAACAGAATAGGCTGCCAAGCTAGCTAGCTAGCTCACTGCCCTCTCTCTCCCTCTAAATCTTCAGTTCATGAGGGGAAAAATTCCACTATTGGTGTAAACTCAGCCAAGCCCAGCTCATGCTGGCATAGGCTGACGGGATCGACCAATCACAGAACAATTTCCCTCCCTGTTCTCCGCCCAAAACAGGAGGGCCTTATTCAGACAAACTCTTCTTGCTCTGTTCCACACTGCTCTGACGACACAGACACACAGCTAGTACCGTGTTCCAGTTACTCAACAGATATGTTTCAGGAAACTAGGCACGTGTCATGCGTCACTAATTCACAGGAGAGTTATTTGAACAACAACCTTTTTTTTCTTCTTTTTAAAAAATCAAAATGTGTTTTTTTTGCAGAAATTCCTTCTGTAACATGTGAACTTTCATGTGGCTTAATAACAAACTTGTATGCCATCTGTAAATACGAATAAAATTGTTAAATTACGAGCCTAGTTGGTTAAGCTACAGAAAAAGTCAGCAACCTTCCAGCTGACCATGATTGGCTGAGATAATGAGTGGGCTGGACATGCCGAGAGATGAGTTCGGATTGGTCTGCCATGTAGCACACTTCTGTCTATTGGAGCAGGTCAGTATGTGTAGGTAATCCTGTCTAATGCTGCTCTTTTAAAAAAATGTATCACATAGTAGAACTGCATAAGTGTTGCTCTCCACATTCTGGAGGACTGAGTTTTGAAATCAGTGGAATTAGAAAATGATAACTAAGGAGACGGATACTACACCTGTCGCCGGATTTCATCTTCAAACTAAAGGCAACCATGGCATCTGTGATCTAGCATTTTCAGTACACTATGGCACTCCACATTATATTTACCAACACAACCCTAGTATAAACCCGCCTTCAGTCTTGAAATCTAGCGTCAAATATGAATCCTTAAAGAGATGAGTGGAGCTCAAGCATATTTAAGAGGTTGTGAACATTATTGAATGGGTGTAGACAAATTAGAGCTCTCCAGTCGTAGTACCAAAACATTCAAGGGCCATTTTCTCAAAAGTGAGGTTACAAGTTCATCAGGTCCACTACAGCACCGACCAGGTTATTATCTAGTAGGTCCACTACAGCACCGACCAGGTTATTATCTAGTAGGTCCACTACAGCACCGACCAGGTTATTATCTAGTAGGTCCACTACAGCACCGACCAGGTTATTATCTAGTAGGTCCACTACAGCACCGACCAGGTTATTATCTAGTAGGTCCACTACAGCACCGACCAGGTTATTATCTAGTAGGTCCACTACAGCACCGACCAGGTTATTATCTAGTAGGTACAGCACCACAGGTTATTATCTAGTAGGATACCAGGTTATTATCTAGTAGGTCCACTACAGCACCGACCAGGTTATTATCTAGAGGTCCACTACAGCACCGACCAGGTTATTATCTAGTAGGTCCACTACAGCATGACCAGGTTATTATCTAGTAGGTCCACTCAGCACCGACCAGGTTATTATCTAGTAGGTCCACTACAGCAGACCAGGTTATTATCTAGTAGGTCAACTACAGCACTGAGGTTATTATCTAGCAGGTCCACTACTAGATAAGAGAATGATCGGGACATGATGGGACAGTAGACAGGAACGGGCAGTACAGGAAAAGTTGGGCAGAAATATGTAATGTGTGGAGCATTTTATAAAATTGAACTGTGTGTAACCTAATATACACTTCATGACCAAAATCATGGGCATTAATATGGAGTTGGTACCCCCTTATCTGCTATAACAGCCTCCACTCTTCTGGGAAGGCTTTCCACTAGATGTTGGAGCATTGCTGCTATAACAGCCTCCACTCTTCTGGGAAGGCTTTCCACTAGATGTTGGAACATTGCTGCAGGGGGACTTGCTTCCATTCAGCCACAAGAGCATTAGTGAGGTCAGGTACTAATGTTGTGCGATTCGGCATGGTTCGCAATCAGTGTTCCAATTAATCTCAAAAGTTTTCAATGAGGCTCTATGCAGGCCAGAAAGGTTATTCCACACTGACCTCAACAAACCATTTCTGTATGGACCTCGCTTTGTGTACGGGGGCATTGTCATGCTGAAACAGGAAAGGTCCGTCCCCAAACTGTTGCCACAAAAATGGAAATGGTCAAGAATGTTATTGTATGCTGTAGCATTATGATTTCCCTTCACTGGAACTAACAGCCCCGGACTGTTATTCCTCCTCCACCAAACTTTACAGTTGCCATTATTCATTGGGACAGGTAGCGTTCTCCTGGCATCCGCCAAACCCAGATTATTCAGTCGGAGCGCCAGATGGTGAAGCGTGATCATCACTCCATTGAACACGTTTCCACAGCTCCAGAGTCCAAAGGCGGCAAGCTTTACACCACTCCAGCATGGTGATCGTAGGCCATGGAAATCCATTTCGTGATTCAGTTCTTGTGCTGACGTTGCTTCATTAGCCAGTTTTTGAACACGGTGGTGATTGTTGCAAACGCCGACAGACGATTTCTACGTGCTACGCGCTTCAGCACATTTCCACTTCACAACGACAACACTTACAGTTGACCGGCTCCAGCAGACATTTGATGAACTGACTTGTTAGAAAGGTGGTGCCATGTTGAAAGTGACTGAGCTCTTCAGTGAGCCCTTTCTACTGCCAGTGTTTGTCTATGGAGATTGCATGGCTTTGTGCTCGATTTGATCCAGCTGTCAGTAACGGATGAAACAGCTGAATCCACAAATATGAACGTGTGTCCACATACTTTTTTATATATAGTGTAGTTTACTTATATATATATATATATATATATTATTTTTTTTTTAAATGGACATTTCTCCCATCCTACTTCCGTTGGCTCATTCTCACGCCTCGCTACAGTTGTAGCCAGTCACTAGCTCAGACGCTAATGTAGCTTACGTCAAGCCTTCAAGAGAGGAATAGCAACATCTCATTGTAGCCAAGGACCCATCATTAACATTAGAGCCAAGGAAAACGCAATATTTTAGCTACATTTTATAGAGTTGTCTTTGACAGCGAAGGAACTGGGTAGGTTTCACAGCTTGTAAAAACTGCTGTGGTTTAATAGGCTGCCAACCGGAGAGAGGGACAAGCAGCCTGAAGCCCATAGTTCCTCTAATCTCGATAACATTACTGGTCCAATCGTTTGTTTATTTAACTAGACCTGTGTCATCTGAGGTGAAGAGTGATGCAGTACTGCTGCTTAGGGTTTGTTTAAATGTTCATGTGTGGACAGTGCTCAGATGTAGGCTACAGTTGTATGCTGGTGATGTACCTGTTGAGGTCTCTGTTCTCATCCTCCAGACTTGATCGATCTACACTAAGGTCATTTAGAAGACGCTCTTATCTAGAGAGACTTGCTAACAGTGCATTTAACTAAGATAGGTAAGTTGCATATTGCAGTTGCATTACTGAAATAATTTTCAAACACAATAGCCTACATATTTATTCACAGTAAAATGAGCACTGGACTGGATGGGAGTGTTTCTAATCGGGAAGGGACAGGGAAGATCTGGGGTTATAGAACTGTTGTTGGGTCAGGACAGGACAAAGTTGAAGGGACAAGATGGGACAGTATTTTCCCTCGTGTCAACCTCTACTGAGCATGTGCTAGGTCTGCTACGCTTGGTGTTTCTGCACTATACATCATGGCGGCAGGAAGCCTAGCGGTTAGAGCACTGGGCAAGTAACCAAAAGGTTTAAATACCTGAGCCCACACAGTGATGATGTCTCTAACACTGAGGCACTGCTCGGCCCTTCTCTCCTAACTTTCCCTTGTTAAAACAAATATGGTATTCTGTTTTGTTCTCCTTTTTGCACTGTGTATTTCATATGCTATCGCAGCATGGGGCAATTTCATCTCTGCTGCCTCAATCCAACTCCTCAGCCAGACTATGTCCCAAATGGTACCCTATTCCCTATATAGTGCACTACTTTAGACCAAAGCCCTATTCCCTATATATAGTGCACTACTATAGACCAGAGCCCTATTCCCTATATAGTGCACTACTTTAGACCAAAGCCCTATTCCCTATATATAGTGCACTACTATAGACCAGAGCCCTATTCCCTATATAGTGCACTACTATAGACCAGAGCCCTATTCCCTATATAGTGCACTACTTTAGACCAAAGTCCTATTCCCTATATAGTACACTACTTTAGACCAGAGCCCTATTCCCTATATAGTACACTACTTTAGACCAGAGCCCTATTCCCTATATAGTACACTACTTTAGACCAGAGCCCTATATAGTGCTCTACTTTAGACCAGAGCCCTATTCCCTATATAGTACACTACTTTAGACCAGAGCCCTATTCCCTATATAGTACACTACTATAGACCAGAGCCCTATTCCCTATATAGTGCACTACATTAGACCAGAGCCCTATTCCCTATATAGTGCACTACTTTAGACCAGAGCCCTATTCCCTATATAGTGCACTACTTTAGACCAGAGCCCTATTCCCTATATAGTGCACTACATTAGACCAGAGCCTTATTCCCTATATAGTGCACTACTTTAGACCAGAGCCCTATTCCCTATATAGTGCACTACTTTAGACCAGAGCCCTATTCCCTATATAGTGCACTACTTTAGACCAGAGCCCTATGGAATAGGGTGTATTCTATATGTCACCTTTGGTTGATGAGTATTTCTCTGTTGACACTGAAAACACAGATCCCAGACAGACACCATGTCTGGGGTCAAAGTTCAGGATATCACCAGGTTGCTTCCAGAGGCTGTGAGTCTGTCACCGGGGACTGATACTGTCATGGTGCATGTGGGGTCAAAGTTCAGGATATCACCAGGTTGCTTCCAGAGGCTGTGAGTCTGTCACCGGAGACTGATACTGTCATGGTTCATGTGGGGTCAAATGACATTATGAAGGGTTAGGGTCAGAACTCAGAACAGCTGAAGATGGATTTTAAAAACTGATCGGGTCACTACTTGACACCAACAAACACCCCATAATATCTGTCCCTCTGCCCTCCCTAAATCGTGGCATTGACTGGTTCAGCGGACTGTTATCCCTCCATAACTGTCTACCAGACAATTGTAGCTCTTTGTGTAACATTCATTTTGAAACCTTCTGGAAACAAAGCTTGTTTTATAAGGAGGATGGGATCCACCCAAATCACTTGGGTTCCTGGTTCACAGCATAATAAGGTTGCGTTGAGACAATGGCTCATTTAATTGAGTCAAATTTGATTTGTCACGTACACGTGTTTAGCAGATGTTATCGCCAGTGTAGTGAAATGCTTGTGTTTCTGGCTCGAACGGAGCAGTAGTATCTAACAAGTAATATCTAACAATTACACAACAATACACACATCTAAAGTAAAGGGATTTAATTAAGAAACAGGATGTGAACCCTTTGGAAATACTTGCTGCAGAAACTGGTCATAACATCTGATCTGATCATCTCGGGTCACAACAATAGACAAACACAGTCTGCTTAAACTAATTACACAAAAAATTAGACATTTTCATGTCTTTATTGAACACACCGTGTTCCTGCACCATCCTGCACCATCCTGCAACATTCACAGTGCAGGATGGGAAAAGTATGTGAACCCTTGGATTTAATAACTGGTTGACCCTCCTTGGCAGCAATAAACTCAACCAAATGTTTTCTTTAGTTGCGGATCAGACCTGCACAACAGTCAGGAGGAATTGTGGACCGTTCCTCTTTACAAAACTCTTTCAGTTCAGCAAAATTCTTGGGATGTCTGATGTGAACCGCTCTCGAGGTCATGCCACAGCATCTCAATCGGGTTGAGGTCAGGACTCTGACTGGGCCACTACAGAAGGTGTATTTTCTTCTGTGAAGCCATTCTGTTGTTGATTTACATCTGTGTTTTGGGTCGTTGTCCTGTTGCATCACCCAAATTCTGTTGACCTTCAATTGGTGGACAGATAGCCTTACATTCTCCTGCAAAATGTATTGATAAACTTGGGAATTAATTTTTTCTTTGATGAGAGCAAGCTGTCCCTGAGGCAGCAAAGCAGCCCCAAACCATGATGCTCCCTCCACCATAGTTTACAGTTGGGATGAGGCTTTGATGTTGCAGTGCTGTGACTTTTTTTCTCCACACATAGTGGTCATGTGTTCCTTCCTTCCAAACAACTCAACTGTAGTTTCATCTGTCCACAGAATATTTAGCCAGTAGCACTGTGGAACATCCAGGTACATTTTTGAAAACTTCAGATGTGCAGAAAAAAACAATTTGGACAGCAGTTGCTACTTCCGTGGTGTACTCCCATGAACGCTATTCTTGTTTAGTGTTTTACGTATCATAGACTCGTCAACAGAGATGTTAGCATGTTCCAGAGATATCTGGAGGTATATTTTCTGGGTGATTTTAAATATTGACTGTCTTTCATCAGGCTGACCACTCAATCAAACTGCAACCTGGTTCAGGTTGTCAGTCAACCTACCAGGGTAGTTACAAACAGTACAGGGATGAACTCATTATGTATTGATCACATCTTTACTGATGCTGCAGAAATGTGCCTGAGAGGTACATCCAAATCCAGCTGATGTAGTGATCACATTATAATAGGCATATCTAAGGACAACCAAATAGTGTTATAAAAGGTCAAACAAGAAGTGTTGTAGTGATTCCTATGTTGTTGGTGTAAATCATGTTTGCTGGTCTGTGGTGTGTAATGAGGAGCAACCAGACGCTGCACTTGATGCATTTATGAAACTACTTATTCCAGTTACTAACAAGCACACATTAAGAAAACTAAAATATGTTCAATCCCTATTGATTTATGAGGTATTGAAAAATTGTATGGTTGAGAGGGATGAGGCAAAAGAGATGGCAAATACTGTAGGTCTGGCTGCACAACCGATTGGAAAACGTAATGCAAACTGAGAAATCATGTGACTAAACTGGATAAAAAGAAGAAACTACACTATGAAACAAAGATTAATGACAGTATGGTAGTAAATATCTGTGGAGCACCTTAAATTCATGTTGGGCAAAAAGGAAAACTCAACTCCATCATTTATTGAATCAGATGAATCATTCATCTCAAAACCAACTCATTTTGCCAACTCATTTTTGGATTCTTTTCATTGGACAGATTAGCAAACTGAGGCATGACATGCCAGCAACAAGCACTGACACTACACATCCAAGTATAACTGACCAACTTATAAAAGACAAGCACTGACACTACACATCCAAGTATAACTGATCAACTTATAACAGACAAGCACTGACACTACACATACAAGTATAACTGATCAACTTATAAAATACAAGCACTGACACTACACATACAAGTATAACTGATCAACTTATAAAAGACAAGCACTGTTATTTAGAATTCTGTAAAGTGCATTTTTTTTGTCTATCAACAATAACAAGCCTCTGAGGTCTGACAAGTTGGATGAAAATTATTGAGGATAATAGCGGACGACATCTTCAATCTAAAAGACAAACACTGACACTACACATCCAAGTATAACTGACCAAATTATGGAAGACAAACACTGACACTACACATCCACGTATAACTGATCAAATTATAAAAGACAAGCATTGTAATTTTGAATTCCGTAAAGTGAGTGTGAAAGAGGTGAAAACATTATTGCTGTCTATCAACAATAACAAGCCTCTGAGGTCTGACAACTTGGATGGAAAATGACTGAGGATAATAGTGGACGATATTGCCACTCCTATTTATCAAATCTTCATTCTAAGCCTACTAGAGAGTGTGTTCCCTCAGGCCTGGAGGGAAGTTAGTCATTCCACTTCCTAAGGATAGTAAAGCCCCCTTTACTGGCTCAAATATCCAACCAATCAGCCTGTTCCCAACCCTCAGTAAACTTTTGCAAAAAAATTGTGTTTGACCAGATACAATGCTATCCAAATTGACAACAAACTTTCAGCATGCTTATAGGGAAGGATAATCAACAACCACAGCACTGGCTGTGATTGGCTGATGATTGGCTGAGAGACTGAGAGACTGATGAGAGAAATCGATGATAAAAGATTGTGGGGGCTGTTTTGTTAGACTTCAGTGCGGCTTTTGACATTATCGATCATAGTTTGCTGCTGGAAAAACGTATGTGTTATGGCTTTATACCCCCTGCTATATTGTGGATAAGGAGTTACCTGTAACAGAACACAGAGGGTGTTCTTTAATGGAAGCCTCTCCAACATAATCCAGAAATCCCCAGGGCAGCTGTCTATGCCCCTTACTATTTTCAATCTTTGCTAACGACATGCTACTGGCTTTGAGTAAAGCCAGTCTCCATGTATTCGGATGACTCAACACTATACATATCAGCTACCACAGCGACTGAAATGACTTAACAAAGAACTGCAGCTAGTTTCAGAATGGGTGGAGAGGAATAAGTTAGTAGAATGGGTGGAGAGGAATAAATTAGTAAAATGGGTGGAGAGGAATAAGTTAGTAGAATGGGTGGAGAGGAATAAGTTAGTAGAATGGGTGGAGAGGAATAAGTTAGTAGAATGGGTGGAGAGGAATAAGTTAGTAGAATGGGTGGAGAGGAATAAGTTAGTAGAATGGGTGGAGAGGAATAAGTTAGTAGAATGGGTGGAGAGGAATAAGTTAGTAGAATGGGTGGAGAGGAATAAGTTAGTAGAATGGGTGGAGAGGAATAAGTTAGTAGAATGGGTGGAGAGGAATAAGTTAGTAGAATGGGTGGAGAGGAATAAGTTAGTAGAATGGGTGGAGAGGAATAAGTTAGTAGAATGGGTGGAGAGGAATAAGTTAGTAGAATGGGTGGAGAGGAATAAGTTACTAGAATGGGTGGAGAGGAATAAGTTAGTAGAATGAGTGGGGAGGAATAAGTTAGTATAATGGGTGGAGAGGAATAAGTTAGTAGAATGGGGGGAGAGGAATAAGTTAGCCTGGGATTCAAGCCCTTTATGCACCTTCATAAGGTAAGTCTGGATAATATGAAAGGTGTACCGCAGGGGGTCGGATTCCTGGATAATATGAAAGGTGAACCACAGGGGGTCGGTTTCCTGGATAATATGAAAGGTGTACCACAGGGGGTCGGTTTCCTGGATAATATGAAAGGTGTACCGCAGGGGGTCGGTTTCCTGGATAATATGAAAGGTGTACCGCAGGGGGTCGGTTTCCTGGATATTATGAAAGGTGAACCGCAGGGGGTCGGTTTCCTGGATATTATGAAAGGTGAACCACGGGGGGTCGGTTTCCTGGATATTATGAAAGGTGAACCACAGGGGGTCGGTTTCTGGATAATATGAAAGGTGAACCACAGGGGGTCGGTTTCCTGGATATTATGAAAGGTGAACCGCAGAGGGTCGGTTTCCTGGATATTATGAAAGGTGAACCGCAGGGGGTCGGTTTCCTGGATAATATGAAAGGTGAAAGGGGTCGGTTTCTGTAAATAATGAAACATGTTCAATTTGGTTTAAATTATGCAAAAACAAAGTGCAATATGTGCCATGTAAGAAAGCTAACGTTTCAGTTCCTTGCTCAGAACATGAGAACATATGAAAGCTGGTGGTTCCATTTAACATGAGTCTTCAATATTCCCAGGTAAGAAGTTTTAGGTTGTAGTTATTATAGGATTTATAGGACTATTTCTCTCTATACCATTTGTATGTCATATACCTTTGACTATTGGATGTTCTTATAGGCACTTTAGTATTGCCAGTGTAACAGTATAGCTTCCATCCCTCTCCTCGCTCCTCCCTGGGCTCGAACCAGGAACACAACGAAAACAGCCACCCTCGAAGCAGCATTACCCGTGCAGAGCAAGGGGAACAACCACTCCAAGTCTCAGAGCGAGTGAAGTTTGAAACACTTTCACGCACGCTAACTAGCTAGCCATTTCACTTCGGTTACACCAGCCTCATCTCTGGAGTTGATAGGCTTGAAGTCATAAACAGAGCAATGCTTGACGCACAACAAAGAGCTGCTGGCAAAATGCATGAAAGTGCTGTTTGAATGAATGTTTACGCGCCTGCTTCTGCCTACCACCGCTCAGTCAGATTATATGTAATATCATCAACCATGTGTAGTTAACTAGTGATTATGATTGATTGTTTTTTATAAGATAAGTTTAATGCTAGCTCGCAATTTACCTTTGCTTACTGCATTCGCGTAACAGGCAGTCTCCTTGTGGAGTGCAACGAGAGAGAGGCAGGTCGTTATTGCGTTGGACTAGTTAACTGTAAGGTTGCAAGATTGGATCCCCCGAGCTGACAAGGTGAAAATCTGCCATTCCGATTAAATCGGTCAACCTCTACCCCATAGTGTGTTATACTGAGTGACCTACCAAAAGGGAACGTACAGTTCTGAGTATTACTACTGTTCCCTGAAGGAGGGAACGTGGTATAACATATTTTGGTGCGGTGGGATTTGGACTCGCTGAAGAGCGGTACTGAATTGAGGAAATTAATGCGAATGCCTCGGTATTGTAGCCAGGAAGGTGGGTCTTCCGAGGGCGGGCTCCAAATCCAATTTCCTGTTGGGCATGATTTCAGTTTTCTTCAGGTGAACATGATTGGTCGTTGACTCCCCATAGTATATTATACCTGGTTCCCTCCTTCAGGGAACAGTAGTTAACTGTTAACTTGTTTTCTTTGTTAGAGTGACTCTGTTTTATTCACTGGTCTCAATGGGTTTCCCTGACTAAATAACAGTAAAAAATACATTTAAAAAAGGTCAAAAGGTAGTGTACTATATAGGGAATAGGGCCCTAGTCTAAAGTAGTGCACTATATAGGGAATAGGGTGCCATTTGGGACTATTTGCTGCAGAGTTTGTCAGACAGGAAGTGTTTAGCCGGGATGATAAAGTCATGAGGAAAAGTAAACAGTAGCTATAACAGCAGACTCATGTTACAGACAGACAAAAAGCTGTTAACCTAACCTCCTCGGTACAAGGCGAGTTTTAGACTCAGAGAGAGGGGGAAAAGTCAGTCAAATATCTCTGTGCTCTCACACACTGTTCTCTCTCTCACTCTCTGTTCTCTCTCACACTCTCTGTTCTCTCTCACACTCTCTGTTCTCTCTCACACTCTCTGTTCTCTCTCACACTCTCTGTTCTCTCTCACACTCTCTGTTCTCTCTCACACTCTCTGTTCTCTCTCACACTCTCTGTTCTCTCTCACACTCTCTGTTCTCTCTCACACTCTCTGTTCTCTCTCACACTCTCTGTTCTCTCTCACACTCTCTGTTCTCTCTCACACTCTCTGTTCTCTCTCACACTCTCTGTTCTCTCTCACACTCTCTGTTCTCTCTCACACTCTCTGTTCTCTCTCACACTCTCTGTTCTCTCTCACACTCTCTGTTCTCTCTCACACTCTCTGTTCTCTCTCACACTCTCTGTTCTCTCTCACACTCTCTGTTCTCTCTCACACTCTCTGTTCTCTCTCACACTCTCTGTTTCTCTCTCACTCTCTGTTCTCTCTCACTCTCTGTTCTCTCTCTCACTCTCTGTTCTTTCTCTCACTCTCTGTTCTTTCTCTCACTCTCTGTTCTTTCTCTCACTCTCTGTTCTTTCTCTCACTCTCTGTTCTTTCTCTCACTCTCTGTTCTTTCTCTCACTCTCTGTTCTTTCTCTCACTCTCTGTTCTTTCTCTCACTCTCTGTTCTTTCTCTCACTCTCTGTTCTTTCTCTCACTCTCTGTTCTTTCTCTCACTCTCTGTTCTTTCTCTCACTCTCTGTTCTTTCTCTGTGCCATATTTCTCACTCTCTCTTTCTTTCATGCTCTGCTCTCTCCTCAGACGACAACTTTATCTGCCTTAGAGAAAACACAGCCTGATATCTGGGAGAGATACGGAGCGTGCCACGGTGACGTTAGGGTACAGTACTGTTAGAGAAATGACCCTTGTGCTACAGGACACTACAGACATACACCGACCCTGTTCACTGTTACACGCCTATTCAGCTGATACTGATAAACACGAGTCAGATATAAGGGAGAAAACAAAAGCAGTGTTTCAAAGCAACAACAAGATATTACAGATAGACTATGACAGACATCTTTATCTTTCCACAGGCTAATGTTCAACTGAGACAAACCACCTCTATACATATACACTGTTTCCACATGCTAATGTTCAACTGAGACAAACCACCTCTATACATATACACTCTGTTTCCACAGGCTAATGTTCAACTGAGACAAACCACCTCTATACATATACACTCTGTTTCCACAGGCTAATGTTCAACTGAGACAAACCACCTCTATACATATACACTGTTTCCACAGGCTAATGTTCAACAGACAAACCACCTCTATACATATACACTGTTTCCACAGGCTAATGTTCAACTGAGACAAACCACCTCTATACATATACACTGTTTCCACAGGCTAATGTTCAACTGAGACAAACCACCTCTATACATAAACACTGTTTCCACAGGCTAATGTTCAACAGACAAACCACCTCTATACATATACTCTGTTTCCACAGGCTAATGTTCAACTGAGACAAACCACCTCTATACATATACTCTGTTTCCACAGGCTAATGTTCAACTGAGACAAACCACCTCTATACATATACACTGTTTCCACAGGCTAATGTTCAACTGAGACAAACCACCTCTATACATATACACTGTTTCCACAGGCTAATGTTCAACTGAGACAAACCACCTCTATACATAAACACTGTTTCCACAGGCTAATGTTCAACAGACAAACCACCTCTATACATATATACACTGTTTCCACAGGCTAATGTTCAACTGAGACAAACCACCTCTATACATATACACTCTGTTTCCACAGGCTAATGTTCAACAGACAAACCACCTCTATACATATATACTCTGTTTCCACAGGCTAATGTTCAACTGAGACAAACCACCTCTATACACTGTTTCCACAGGCTAATGTTCAACAGACAAACCACCTCTATACATATATACACTGTTTCCACAGGCTAATGTTCAACAGACAAACCACCTCTATACATATATACACTGTTTCCACAGGCTAATGTTCAACTGAGACAAACCACCTCTATACATATACACTCTGTTTCCACAGGCTAATGTTCAACAGACAAACCACCTCTATACACATATACTCTGTTTCCACAGGCTAATGTTCAACTGAGACAAACCACCTCTATACATATACACTCTGTTTCCACAGGCTAATGTTCACCTCTATACATATATACTCTGTTTCCACAGGCTAATGTTCAACTGAGACAAACCACCTCTATACATATACACTGTTTCCACAGGCTAATGTTCAACAGACAAACCACCTCTATACATAAACACTGTTTCCACAGGCTAATGTTCAACAGACAAACCACCTCTATACATATATACTCTGTTTCCACAGGCTAATGTTCACCTCTATACATAAACACTGTGAGCTGGGACAGTACTGGGACAAGGACACATGTTGTGTTGTTGTGGCTCTGTACTCCAGCACTTTGGATTTCAAATTATACAATGACTATGAGGTTAAAGTGCAGATAATCAGCTTTCGTTTGAATGGGATCTTCATCCATACCGTTTAGAAAATTACAGTACTTTTTGTACAACACTGGGCATTCCCAAATGTATTGGAGTAAATTCATTTTCTAAATCCGTGATTTTTGTGCATCTAACTTTCTCACTCATCATTATTCCCGATTCATTCAGGATTATCCGTTACCACGGTAACATCCACATTAATGTAGAAGTGTTTAGAAACATATTCTATTCTTATTCACAATAAAAGTGACTCCAAAATGGGACAATACATTATTTATCATTCATTTCTATTGGGCACAAAATCATCTGAAACACAACCAGAACAAACAGCAAATGCATCCAACAAGTTGGTCGAGTCACGAGCTAAATGTAGTCAATGTGTGCTATGAATATGGGACCAAATATTAAACCTTTGTAGTCAATGTGTGCTATGAATATGGGACCAAATATTAAACCTTTGTAGTCAATGTGTGCTATGAATATGGGACCAAATATTAAACCTTTGTAGTCAATGTGTGCTATGAATATGGGACCAAATATTAAACCTTTGTAGTCAATGTGTGCTATGAATATGGGACCAAATATTAAACCTTCTACTTTAATACACATACAGTCACAGAGCCTTCAGAAAGTCACAAGTGTTTGACAATTTACACATTTTGTCACACACACACACAATACCCCGTAATGTCAAAGTGGAATTACGTTTTTCAAAAATGTTAACAAATTAATAAAAAGCCGAAATGTCTTCAGTCAATAAGTATTCAACCCCTTTGTTTTGTCTAAATCAGTTCAGGAGTAAATATGTGCTTAACAAGTCACACAATAAGTGCAATAATAATGTTTAGCATGATTTTCGATTGGCTACCTCATCTCTGTACCCCACACAGATTCAACCACAAAGACCAGGGAGATTTTCAATAACCAAGCAAAGAAGGGCACCTATTGGTAGATGGTTAAAAAACAAGCAGACATTGAATATCCCTTTGAGCATGGTGAAGTTAGCAATCACACGTTGGATGGGGTATCAATACACTCAGTCACTTCCAAAATACAACTCATTTGCCAGAGGGGAAGGAAACCACTCAGGGATTTCACCATGAAGCCAATGTTGACTTTAAAACAGTTACAGAGCTGGATGGCTGTGATAGGAGAAAACTGAGGATGGATCAACAACATTATAGTTACTCCACAATACTAACCTAAATGACAGTGAAAAGAAGGAAGCCTGTACGGAATACAACTATTCCAAAACATGTGTTTGCAATAAGGCACTAAAGTAAAACTGCAAAAAATGTGGCAAAGCAATTTACTCTATGTCCTGAATACAAAGTGTTACATTTCGGGCAATCCAATACATTACTGACTCCCACTCTCCATATTTTCAAGCATATTGGTGGCTGCATCATGTTATGGGTATGCTTGTAATAGTTAAAGACTGGGGAGTTTTTCAGGATGTAAAAGAAACAGAATAGAGCTAAACCTGGCTCAGTCTGCTTTCCACCAGACATTAGGAGATGAATTAACCTTTCAGCAGAACAATAACCTATAACACAAGTCCAGATCTACACTGGAGTTGATTCAGAAACAGTGAATGTTCCTGAGTGGCTGAGTTACAGTTTTGACCTAAATCAGCTTGAAAATATATGGTCAGAATTGAAAATGGTTGTCTAGCAATGATCAACAACCAATTTGACAGAGCATGAAGAACTTTGAAAATAATAATTGGCAAATATTGTACAATCCAGGTGTGAAAGCTCTGAGAGACTTACCCAGAAAGACTCACAGCTGTAATCACTGCCAAAGTAGATTCTAACCTGTATAATACTTAGACTGCTCTGAAGTAGACACACATACAGCAACACTTCCAAACAGAGGACCCTTTTCTGTCACACTGGCCTGGTATTTCCTGGCCCTGCCCTGCCTGGCGGAGCCTCGTTACTTCAGCCTGCTAACATTCACCTAAACCCTCCTCTCCACCATGCCTGTCTCAGCTCAACATCTTCCTCATTACAACTATAGCAAGCACAACACAACAATCAGAACAGAACACATGCTAACAGAACACTGGACTGGACATTCCCAAAGAACACCGGACATTCCCAAAGAACACCGGACATTCCCAAAGAACACCGGACATTCCCAAAGAACACCGGACATTCCCAAAGAACACCGGACATTCCTATAGAACACCGGACATTCCTAAAGAACACCGGACATTCCTAAAGAACACCGGACATAAGGTCAGTAACAAAAGTTGAAGGGCACAAGGCGAGACACCTGGAGGTGGGTGGAGACAATCACAAAGACAGGTGAAACAGATCAGGGCGTGACACAAAGGGTTTCTGAATCGAATCCCCCAGCCAACAAGGTGAAAACCTGTGGTGCTGAGCAAGGCAGTTGCTCAGCAAGGCCAAACAAGGCCAAACAACAACTGTTATAAATAAAAAACACAAGTTTTCAGACCCTTTGTTCCGAGACTCCAAATTGAGCTCAGGTGCATCCTGTTTCCATTGATCACAGGGCATCGTCCAGGTTAGGGTAGGGCGTCAATGTACATAAGAATTTGTTCTTAACCGACTAGTTAAATAAAGGTTAAATGGAATCAAATAAATCATCCTTGAGATGTTTCTACAACTTGGAATCCACCTGTGGTAAATTCAATTGATTGGTCATGATTTGGAAAGGCACACACCTGTCTATATAAGGTCCCACAGTTGACAGTACGTCAGAGCAAAAACCAAGCCACAGGGTCGAAGAAATTGTCCGTAGAGCTCTGAGACAGAATTGTGTCGAGGCACAACCTTCCAACAGGACAACGACCCTAAGCACACAGCCAAGACAATGAAGGAGTGGCTTCGGGACAAGTACCCAATGTCCTTGAGTGGCCCAGCCAGAGCCTGGACTTGAACCCGGTCAAACATCTCTGAAGAGATCGGAAAATAGCTGTGCAGCGACACTCCCCATACAACCTGACAGAGCTTGAGAGGATCTGCAGAGAAGAATGGGACGTTGCCTAGTAGACTCACGTTAACTAGCTAGCTGGGTCATTGTTGCCCATGCCAGGAAGTTATGCTAGCAAGCGTTTTAGCTAGGTAGCCAATGAAAATAAAAACTAAACATGTACTGTATGACGACAGAGTGATGGACCATTTTAACAACATGAAAGAGAGGAGGATGCTTGTTTAACTTGTGCACACATGCAAGCACACACACAAATCAGTACCACCTGATATTTAGCAACATTGATTGGACTAAATTGTTTTTAGTATCTTTAAGTCTGTTTTCAGTGTATAAAACTAAGCAAATATGGCCTTGATTTTATGTTGAAATGGTGCTGGAATAGCGGAGGCAGTGCTCCTGTCTTTGTGCTGACTTGATTTAACTCTGTGAACCTAAATCACTAGTTGTTGAGTAAACTGTTAAACATTAACTTGACCATGCAGCAGGTCATAAAACAGTTATGTGCAATATTTGCTTTGTGGACTTCCCCCAGACAGACACTGTGTGATGACTTCCCCCAGACAGACACTGTGTGATGACTTCCCCCAGACAGACACTGTGCGATGACTTCCCCCAGACAGACACTGTGCGTGGACTTCCCCCAGACAGACACTGTGTGATGACTTCCCCCAGACAGACACTGTGTGATGACTTCCCCCAGACAGACACTATGTGATGACTTCCCCCAGACAGACACTATGTGATGACTTCCCCCAGACAGACACTATGTGATGACTTCCCCCAAACAGACACTGTGTGATGACTTCCCCCAGACAGACACTATGTGATGACTTCCCCCAGACAGACACTATGTGATGACTTCCCCCAGACAGACACTATGTGATGACTTCCCCCAGACAGACACTATGTGATGACTTCCCCCAGACAGACACTATGTGATGACTTCCCCCAGACAGACACTATGTGATAACTTCCCCCAGACAGACACTATAGTCCATCTAGGAGAAATAACGGTTCAGCCATGGAGTGGTAGACCACACAAGCTCAAAGAATGGGACCGCCGAGTGCTGGAGCACGTAGCACATAAACATCATCTGTCCTCGGTTGCAACACTCACTACCGAGTTCCAAACTGCCTCTGGAAGCAACGTCAGGAGCTTCATGAAATGGGTTTCCATGGCCGAGCAGCTGCACACAAGCCTAAGATCACAACACCTCCACTTTGCTGATTGTCAACACAGGGGCCACACAAGGGTGCGTGCTCAGCCCCCTCCTGTACTCCCTGTTCAGCCATGACTGCATGGCCACTCACCCTTCCAACTCAATCATCAAGTTTGCAGACGACACAACCGTGGTAGGCTCATTACCAATAATGACGAGACGGCCTACAGGGAGGAGGTGAGGGCCCTCGGAGTGTGGTGTCAGGAAAATAACCTCACACTCAACGTCAACAAAACTAAGTAAATGATCGTGGACTTCAGGAAACCGCAGAGGGAGCATCCTCCCTATCCACATCGACAGGACCGCAGTGGAGAAGGAGGAAAGCTTCAAGTTCCTCTGCGTGCACATCACTGAGGATCTGGAATGGTCAACCCAGACAGACCATGTGGTGAAGAAGGTGCAACAGCACACAATTGAGAGCATCCTCTCGGGCTGTATCACCGCCTGGTACGGCAAATGTACCTCCCACAACCGCAGGGCTTCTATCTCAAGGCCATCAGACTGTTAAATAGCCACCACTATCTGCTGCCTTATATACAATAGACTTGGAATCACTAGTAACTTTTAATAATGTTTAAATAATGTTAAAATAATGCTTTACAAAAGCTGAAGAACATACGCACATCCAGGTGCTGGAGTTGTAGACTAACAGAAATTGAAAACACTGCTCATGCACCCAGGTGATATTTATTTACAACAACATTTCCAACCTTAGGTCATCATCAGGCATCCACATCACAGGTGAGGGTGGAAGGTCCTATATATAGGTGCAGTAGTCAGTGACATCACTTCCTGAAACAGGAGGTAACAAAATGTATAACATAGTTTCACAATATTAACATTCAATGTATCAAAATATATGAATACTTCTATACTCATTTCATATGTATATACTATATTCTACTGTATTTTAGACAATGCTACTCCGATCCTTCCTTTTAGATTTGTCTGTCACTCGATCTAAAATGTATATATTTCATAATTCCAAAATGTGTTGTGTATTGTTAGATACTACTGTACTGTTGGAGCTAGGAACACAAGCATTTAGTTAGATATTACTGTACTGTTGGAGCTCCATACTACTGTACTGTTGGAGCTAGGAACACAAGCATTTAGTTAGATTTGCACTGTTGGAGCTAGGAACACAAGCATTTAGTTAGTGTACTGTTGGAGCTAGGAACACAAGCATTTAGTTAGATATTACTGTACTGTTAGCTACTATTACTGTACTGTTGGAGCTAGCTAGTTAGATTACTGTACAAGAACACATTTAGTTAGATATTACTGTTGGATATTAGTACTAGGAACACAAGCATTTAGTTAGATATTACTGTTGGAGCTAGGAACACAAGCATTTAGTTAGATGGAGCTACATTTAGTTGATATTACTGTACTGTTGGAGCTAGGAACACAAGCATTTAGTTAGATACTACATTTAGTTAGATACTACTGTACTGTTGGAGCTAGGAACACAAGCATTTAGTTGATATTACTGTACGACTAGGAACCCAAGCATTTAGTTAGATAACTGTACTCTGAAGCTAGGAACACAAGCATGTTAGTATGTGACCATTAAAATTTGACTGTGATTCTAAACATGTGTATGTGACCATTAAAAGGATTCAACAAGCCAATACAAAAAAAACAAATCCTAACAACCCTGGTCCTGTCAGAGACAGATTACTGTCTCTAATCCTAACAACCCTGGTCCTGTCAGATTACAGTCTCTAATCCTAACAACCCTGGTCCTGTCAGATTACTGTCTCTAATCCTAACAACCCTGGTCCTTTCAGATTACTGTCTCTAATCCTAAAACTACTGTATCTAATCCCTAAAGACCCTGGTCCTGTCCAAGACTACTGTCTCTAATCCTAACAACCCTGGTCCTGTCAGATTACTGTCTCTAATCCTAACAACCCTGGTCCTTTCAACCCTGGTCCTAATCAGATTACTGTCTCTAATCCTAACAACCCTGGTCCTGTCAGATTAGTCTCTAATTACCCTGGTCCTGTCTCTAATCCTAACAACCCTGGTCCTGTCAGATTACTGTCTCTAATCCTAAAACTACTGTATCTAATCCTAACAACCCTGGTCCTACTGTCTAAGACCCTGGTACTGTCTACTGTCTCTAATCCTAACAACCCTGGTCCTGTTAGATTACTGTCTAATCCTAACAACCCTAATCCTCAGATTACTGTCTCTAAACAACCCTGGTCCTCAAGTTAGTCTCTAATCCTAACAACCCTACTGTCTCTAATCCTAACAACCCTGGTCCTGTCAGATTACTAATCCTCTAATCCTAACAACCCTGGTCCTGTCAGATTACTGTCTCTAATCCTAACAACCCTGGTCCTGTCAGATTACTGTCTCTAATCCTAACAACCCTGGTCCTGTCAAGACTACTGTATCTAATCCTAACAACCCTGGTCCTGTCCTCAGACTACTGTCTCTAATCCTAACAACCCTGGTCCTGTCAGATTACTGTCTCTAATCCTAACAACCCTGGTCCTGTCAGATTACTGTCTCTAATCCTAACAACCCTGGTCCTGTCAGATTACTGGTCCTGTCAGATTACTGTCTCTAATCCTAACAACCCTGGTCCTTTCAGATTAGTCTCTAATCCTAACAATTACTGTCTCTAATCCTAACAACCCTGGTCCTGTCAGGTCCTGGTCCTGTCAGTATCTAATCCTACTGTCTCTAATCCTAACAACCCTGGTCCTAAAGACTACTGTCTCTAATCCTAACAACCCTGGTCCTGTCAGACTACTGTCTCTAATCCTAACAACCCTGGTCCTGTCAGACTACTGTCTCTAATCCTAACAACCCTGGTCCTGTCTACTGTATCTAATCCTAACAACCCTGGTCCTGTCAAGATTACCGTCTCTAATCCTAACAACCCTGGTCCTGTCAGATTACTGTCTCTAATCCTAACAACCCTGGTCCTGTCAAGATTACTGTCTCTAATCCTAACAACCCTGGTCCTGTCCTGTCCTTTCAGATTACTGTCTCTAATCCTAACAACCCTGGTCCTGTCAAGACTACTGTATCTAATCCTAACAACCCTGGTCCTGGTCCTGGTCCTGTCAGATTACTGTCTCTAATCCTAACAACCCTGGTCCTGTCAGATTACTGTCTCTAATCCTAACAACCCTGGTCCTTTCAGATTACTGTCTCTAATCCTAACAACCCTGGTCTCTAATCCTAACAACCCTGGTCCTGTCAGATTACTGTCTCTAATCCTACTGTCTCTAATCCTAACAACCCTGGTCCTGTCAAGACTACTGTCTCTAATCCTAACAAGTCTCTAATCCTAACAACCCTGGTCCTGTCAGATTACTGTCTCTAATCCTAACAACCCTGGTCCTGTCAGATTACTGTCTCTAATCCTGTATCTAATCCTAACAACCCTGGTCCTGTCAGATTACTGTCTCTAATCCTAACAACCCTGGTCCTTTCAGATTACTGTCTCTAATCCTAACAACCCTGGTCCTGTCAGATTACTGTCTCTAATCCTAAAACTCTAATCCTAACAACAGATTACTGTCTCTAATCCTAACAACCCTGGTCCTGTCAGATTACTGTCTCTAATCCTAACAACCCTGGTCAGATTACTGTCAAGACTACTGTATCTAATCCTAACAACCCTGGTCCTGTCAGATTACTGTCTCTAATCCTAACAACCCTGGTACTGTCTCTAATCCTCAAGATTACTGTCTCTAATCCTAACAACCCTGGTCCTGTCAAGACTACTGTATCTAATCCTAACAACCCTGGTCCTGTCAGATTACGTCTCTAATCCTGGTCCTTTCAGATTACTGTCTCTAATCCTAATCCTAAAACTAACAACTCAGTATCTAATCCTAACAACCCTGGTCCTGTCAGATTACTGTCTCTAATCCTAACAACCCTGGTCCTGTCAGATTACTGTCTCTAATCCTAACAACCCTGGTCCTGTTACTAAAACTACTGTATCTAATCCTAACAACTGGTCCTCAGATTACTGTCTCTAATCCTAACAACCCTGGTCAGATTACCGTCTCTAATCCTAACAACCCTGGTCCTTTCAGATTACTGTCAAGTCTCTAATCCTAACAACCCTGGTCCTGTCAAGTCCTGTCTACTGTATCTAATCCTAACAACCCTGGTCCTTTCAGATTACTGTCTCTAATCCTAAAACTGTACCCTGGTCCTTTCAGATTACTGTCTCTAATCCTAACAACCCTGGTCTAATCCTAACAACCCTGGTCCTGTCAGATTACTGTCTCTAATCCTAACAACCCTGGTCCTTTCAGATTACTGTCTCTAATCCTAAAACTACTCAGATTACTGTAACAACCCTCTAATCTCTAACTAAACCCTGGTCCTGTCAGACTACTGTCTCTAATCCTAACAACCCTGGTCCTGTCAGATTAATCCTAACAACCCTGGTCCTAGATCTCTAACAACCCTGGTCCTGTCAAGACTACTGTATCTAATCCTAACAACCCTGGTCCTGTCAGATTACTGTCTCTAATCCTAACAACCCTGGTCCTGTCAGATTACTGTCTCTAATCCTAACAACCCTGGTCCTGTCAAGACTACTGTCTCTAATCCTAACAACCCTGGTCCTTTCAGATTACTGTCTCTAATCCTAACAACCCTGGTCCTGTCAGATTACTGTCTCTAATCCTAAAACCCTGGTCCTTTCAGATTACTGTCTCTAATCCTAACAACCCTGGTCCTGTAATACTGTATCTAAACAACCCTGGTCCTGTCAGACTACTGTCTCTAATCCTAACAACCCTGGTCCTGTCAGATTACTGTCTCTAATCCTAACAACCCTGGTCCTTTCAGATTAGTCTCTAATCCTAACAACCCTGGTCCTGTCTCTAATCCTAACAACCCTGGTCCTGTCAGATTACTGTCTCTAATCTCTAATCCTAAAACTAACACCCTGGTCCTCAGATTATCTAATCCTAACAACCCTGGTCCTGTCAGACTACTGTCTCTAATCCTAACAACCCTGGTAACAACCCTGTCAGATTACTGTCTCTAATCCTAACAACCCTGGTCCTGTCAGATTACTGTCTCTAATCCTAACAACCCTGGTCCTGTCAGACTACTCAGTCTCTAATCCTAACAACCCTGGTCCTGTCAGATTACTGTCTCTAATCCTAACAACCCTGGTCCTGTCAGATTACTGTCTCTAATCCTAACAACCCTGGTCCTGTCAGACAACCCTGGTACTGTCTCTAATCCTAACAACCCTGGTCCTGTCTGTCTCTAATCCTACCCTGGTCCTGTCAGATTACTGTCTCTAATCCTAACAACCCTAAAGACTACTGTATCTAATCCTAACAACCCTGGTCCTGTCAGATTACTGTATCTAATCCTAACAACCCTGGTCCTGTCAGATTACTGTCTAATCTAATCCTAACTAAACCCTGGTCCTGTCAGATTACTGTCTCTAATCCTAACAACCCTGGTCCTTTCCTCTAATCCTAACAACCCTGGTCCTGTCAGATTACCGTCTCTAATCCTAAAACTACTGTATCTAATCCTAACAACCCTGGTCCTGTCAGACTACTGTCATATCTAGATGGGTTTATTTAGCCAGGACAAACACATTAAGGCATTTCGCTCTGACAATCACACCTACATGACACACATCTAAGCACTAAGGACCTGGTCCATAAACACCGCACAGCGCCTCTTCAAGGGCAAGTTCTACAGCTGCATCATCACTTGGTATGACAAATGTACTGCCCTTGATCGCAAAGAGCTACAGAGGCACACAGCCCAAAGACATCACTGCTCTCTGCCATCCAGACGGTGTCAGAAGACGACACGAAAAATGGCCAAAGACTCCACTCCCCAAAGCCACAGACTGTTCTCTCTGCTACCACACAGAAAGCCCGGGAGTCAAGTCTAGGTCCAAGAGGTTCCTGAACAGCTTCCAGCCCCAAACCATTAGACTGCTGAACAATTAATCAAATGGCCACCCGGACTATTACAGTAACCCCCCCCCCCATTTTGGTTTTTACACTGCTGCTGCTCGCTGTTTATTATCTATGTATAGTCATTTCACCCCTACCTACATGTACAAATGACCTTTAACCTGTACTACTGTTTATTATCTATGTATAGTCACTTTACCCCTACCTACATGTACAAATGACCTTTAACCTGTACTACTGTTTATTATCTATGTATAGTCACTTTACCCCTACCTACATGTACAAATGACCTTTAACCTGTACTACTGTTTATTATCTATGCGTAGTCATTTCACCCCTATCTACATATACAAATGACCTCAACTAACCTGTACCCCCGCACATTGACTAACCTGTACATAGTTGAAGTCGGAAGTTTACATAGGTTGGAGTCATTAAAACTCGTTTTTCAACCACTCCACAAATTTCTTGTTAACCAACTATAGTTTTGGCAAGTTGGTTAGGACATCTACTTTGTGCAGGACAACTAATTTTTCCAACAATTGTTTACAGACAGCTTATTTCACTTACAATTCACTGTATCACAATTCCAGTGGGTCAGAAGTTTACATACACTAAGTTGACTGTGCCTTTACACAGCTTGGAAAATTCCAGAAAAATTATGTCATGGCTTTAGAAGCTTCTGTTTGGCTAATTGTCATCATTTGAGTCAATTGGAGGTGTACCTGTGGATGTATTTCAAGGCCTACCTTCAAACTCAGTGCCTTTTTGCTTGACATCATGGGAAAATCAAAAGAAACAGACAAGACCTCTCTGGTTCATCCTTGGGAGGCAATTTCGCCTGAAAAGGTACCACGTTTATCTGTACAAACAACAGCACGCTATTATAAACACCATGGGATCACGCAGCCGTCTTACCGTTCAGGAAGGAGACGCGTTCTGACTCCTAGAGATGAACGTACTTTGGTGCGAAAGTGTGCGTCAAAAAAAGTATCAAAAGTTCAATGTGTCAAATCGGAGGGCCTGTTGTCCGGACCTCGGGCAGTCTCTGTGGGGGTGCCACAGGGTTAAATTCTCAGCCCAACTCTTTTCTCTGTATATATCAACGATGTCACTCTACCTGCTGGTGATTCCCTGATCCACCTCTACTCAGACAACACCATGCTGTATATGACTGGCCCTTATTTGGACACTGTGTTAACAAACCTCCAGACGAGCTTCAATGCCATACAACACTCCTCCCTGTATATAGCACCACATAGATCTGGTACTGGTACTCCCTGTATATAGCTCCACATTAATCTGGTACTCCCTGTATATAGCTCCACATTGATCTGGTACTGGTACTCCCTGTATATAGCTCCACATTGATCTGGTACTGGTACTCCCTGTATATAGCACCACATAGATCTGGTACTGGTACTCCCTGTATATAGCTCCACATTAATCTGGTACTCCCTGTATATAGCTCCACATTGATCTGGTACTGGTACTCCCTGTATATAGCACCACATTCATCTGGTACTCCCTGTATATAGCTCCACATTGATCTGGTACTGGTACTCCCTGTATATAGCTCCACATTGATCTGGTACTGGTACTCCCTGTATATAGCTCCACATTAAACTGGTACTGGTACTCCCTGTATATAGCTCCACATTGATCTGGTACTGGTACTCCCTGTATATAGCTCCACATTGATCTGGTACTCCCTGTATATAGCTCCACATTGATCTGGTACTGGTACTCCCTGTATATAGCTCCACATTGATCTGATACTCTCTGTATATAGCTCCACATTGATCTGGTACTCCCTGTATATAGCTTCACATTGATCTAGTACTCCCTGTATATAGCTCCACATTGATCTGCAACTGGTACTCCCTGTATATAGCTTCACATTGATCTAGTACTTCCTGTATATAGCTCCACATTGATCTGGTACTCCCTGTATATAGCTACACATTGATCTGGTACTGGTATTCCCTGTATATAGCTCCACATTGATCTGGAACTGGTACTCCCTGTATATAGCTCCACATTGATCTGGTACTGGTACTTCCTGTATATAGCTCCACATTGATCTGGTACTGGTACTCCCTGTATATAGCTCCACATTGATCTGGTACTCCCTGTATATAGCTCCACATTGATCTGGTACTCCCTGTATATAGCTCCACATTGATCTGGTACTGGTAGTTCCTGTATATAGCTCCACATTGATCTGGTACTCCCTGTATATAGCTCCACATTGATCTGGTACTGGTACTCCCTGTATATAGCACCACATTGATCTGGTACTGGTACTCCCTGTATATAGCTCCACATTAAACTGGTACTGGTACTCCCTGTATATAGCTCCACATTGATCTGGTACTGGTACTCCCTGTATATAGCTCCACATTGATCAGGTACTCCCTGTATATAGCTCCACATTGATCTGGTACTCCCTGTATATAGCTCCACATTGATCTGGTACTTCCTGTATATAGCTCCACATTGATCTGGTACTCCCTGTATATAGCTTCATATTGATCTGGTACTCCCTGTATATAGCTTCACATTGATCTGGAACTGGTACTCCCTGTATATAGCTCCACATTGATCTGGTACTGGTACCCCCTGTATATAGCTCCACATTGATCTGGTACTTCCTGTATATAGCTCCACATTGATCTGGTACTGGTACTCCCTGTATATAGCTCCACATTGATCTGGTACTGGTACTTCCTGTATATAGCTCCACATTGATCTGGTACTGGTACTCCCTGTATATAGCTCCACATTGATCTGGTACTGGTACTTCCTGTATATAGCTCCACATTAATCTGGTACTCCCTGTATATAGCTCCACATTGATCTGGTACTGGTACTCCCTGTATATAGCTCCACATTGATCTGGTACTCCCTGTATGTAGCTCCACATTGATCTGGTACTGGTACTCCCTGTATATAGCTCCACATTGATCTGGTACTGGTACCCCCTGTATATAGCTCCACATTGATCTGGTACTGGTACTTCCTGTATATAGCTCCACATTGATCTGGTACTGGTACTCCCTGTATATAGCTCCACATTGATCTGGTACTTCCTGTATATAGCTTCACATTGATCTAGTACTCCCTGTATATAGCTCCACATTGATCTGCAACTGGTACTCCCTGTATATAGCTTCACATTGATCTAGTACTTCCTGTATATAGCTCCACATTGATCTGGTACTCCCTGTATATAGCTCCACATTGATCTGGTACTGGTATTCCCTGTATATAGCTCCACATTGATCTGGAACTGGTACTCCCTGTATATAGCTCCACATTGATCTGGTACTGGTACTCCCTGTATATAGCTCCACATTGATCTGGTACTGGTACTCCCTGTATATAGCTCCACATTGATCTGGTACTGGTAGTTCCTGTATATAGCTCCACATTGATCTGGTACTCCCTGTATATAGCTCCACATTGATCTGGTACTGGTACTCCCTGTATATAGCTCCACATTGATCTGGTACTGGTACTCCCTGTATATAGCTCCACATTGATCTGGTACTCCCTGTATGTAGCTCCACATTGATCTGGTACTGGTACTCCCTGTATATAGCTCCACATTGATCTGGTACTGGTACTCCCTGTATATAGCTCCACATTAATCTGGTACTGGTACTCCCTGTATATAGCTCCACATTGATCTGGTATTGCTACTCCCTGTATATAGCTCCACATTGATCAGGTACTCACTGTATATAGCTCCACATTGATCTGATACTCCCTGTATATAGCTCCACATTGATCTGGTACTGCCTGCATATAGCTCCACATTGACCTGGAACTGGTACTCCCTGTATATAGCTCCACATTGATCTGGAACTGGTACTCCCTGTATATAGCTCCACATTGATCTGGTACTCCCTGTATATAGCTCCACATTGATCTGGTACTCCCTGTTTTTAGCTTCACATTGATCTGGTACTCCCTGTATATAGCTCCACATTGATCTGCAACTGTTACTCCCTGTATATAGCTCCACATTGATCTGGAACTGGTACTCCCTGTATATAGCTCCACATTGATCTGGTACTGGTACTTCCTGTATATAGCTCCACATTGATCTGGTACTGGTACTCCCTGTATATAGCTCCACATTGATCTGGTACTGGTACTCCCTGTATATAGCTCCACATTGATCTGGTACTGGTACTCCCTGTATATAGCTCCACATTGATCTGGTACTGGTACTCCCTGTATATAGCTCCACATTGATCTGGTACTCCCTGTATATAGCTCCACATTGATCTGCTACTCCCTGTATATAGCTCCACGTTAATCTGGTACTCCCTGTATATAGCTCCACATTGATCTGGTATTGGTACTCCCTGTATATAGCTCCACATTGATCTGGTACTCCCTGTATATAGCTCCACATTGATCTGCTACTCCCTGTATATAGCTCTGCTACTCTCTCTACAGTTGAAGTCGGAAGTTTTTGGTCTTAGTGTTATGTTTGGGGACAATCCAATCCAACACAACACATCACTGAGTGCCTCTTTATTGTTAAGCATGGTGGTGGCTGCACCATGTTATGGGTATGCTTGACATCAGCAAAGATAGGGGAGTGTTTCAGGATAAAAATAAACAGAATGGAGCTAAGCACAGGCAAAATCTGCTTCACTCTGCTTTACACCAGACACTGGGAGATGAATTCACCTTCCAACAGGACAATGACCTACAACACAAGACCAAATCTACACTGTTTGTTTAGTGGCCGAGTTACAGTTCTATCTCATCTGCTTTTAAATCTATGACAAGATTTGAAAATTGCTGTGTAGCCATGAACCCCAACACCTTGACAGAGCTTGAAGAATTTTGACAAGAAGCCAAAAAGACGCACAGCTGTAATCGCTGCCAAAGGTGCTTCTAACATGTTCTAGCTCATTGTTGAGGAAAAACTCCTTCCTGGTGTTACATCTACTCCCTCTACAGCCTCTGGGTCATCAGGCTGCTGATTATCCCGCACACCTGTCACCATCGTCTCACTCACCTGGACTCCATCACCTCCTTGATTATCTATCGGTCACTCCCCTTGGTTCTTTTCTCAGGTGTTATTGACTCACAACGCACCAACATGTTTTCATGTCAGTGTGTTGTTGTTTCATTTATTTATTAAAACACTCACTCCCTGAACTAGCTTTCCGACTCTCAGCGCACTCCTTACAGAATAACACCTGACCTAAGGGAAGCATCAGGGAGTGTTTTTTTATAAAAACAATTGTCTGAGTAAAAGATGTCGGGTCCGGGAACCGCTAAAGGCTCCCGCTGCCTCGGCCGGATCGACAGGCTCCCGCTGCCTCGGCCGGATCGACAGGCTCCCGCTGCCTCGGCCGGATCGACAGGCTCCCGCTGCCTCGGCCGGATCGACAGGCTCCCGCTGCCTCGGCCGGATCGACAGGCTCCCGCTGCCTCGGCCGGATCGACAGGCTCCCGCTGCCTCCAGCTGACTCGACAGGCTCCCGCTGCCTCGGCCGGATCGACAGGCTCCCGTTGCCTCGGCCGGATCGACAGGCTCCCGCGCCTCCAGCTGACTCGACAGGCTCCCGCTGCCTCGGCCGGATCGACAGGCTCCCGCTGCCTCGGCCGGATCGACAGGCTCCCGCTCCTCCAGCTGACTCGACAGGCTCCCGCTGCCTCGGCCGGATCGACAGGCTCCCGCTCCCTCGGCCGGATTGACAGGCTCCCGCTCCCTCGGCCGGATTGACAGGCTCCCGCGCCTCCAGCTGACTCGACAGGCTCCCGCGCCTCCAGCTGGTGTGATAGGTTCCTGGTCTGCTCCTGATCCCCAGGTTCGTCCCCTTTGACTGCGTCCTGCGGCTGGAGCCGCGCGTCGGGGAGGGGGTACCGCCACGTATACTCCCTCTCCAGCCTCTAGGTCATCAAGCTGCTGACTATCCTGTACACCTATCACCATCGTCTCGCTCACCTGCATCTCATGACACTCACCTGGACTCCATCACCTCCTTGATTATCTTCCCTATTTCTGTCACTCCCCTTGGTTCTTTTTTCGGGTGTTATTGACTGTTTTCGTGTCGGTGCGTTGTTTGCGTTTCCTTTAGTTATTAAAACACTCCCTGAATTTGTTTCCCGACTCTCAGCGCACTCCTTACACCAAGAATCCGGCAAAGCTCACTTTATCAGAGCAACTGCAAGGAAGCTTAACCTCCAGATGAAACCAGAGAGAAAAAGTGAAAGATTATACACTCCACCTACACAAAGAGCTGTTTACCCCTGCTAGGGGGAGGCAAGCTGACCAAGGAGATATGGGTAATTATCCCTTAAAGTATTGTACAAACAAGCACAGATTCTAACCAGGTTTTCACAGCCGATGTTTCTCAGATAGGCAGGGTCAGATCTTCAGAGCCTAAACAGACAGGACAAGAATTCAACCTGGCTTTTAGCGCCCAGAGATAAAGACCAATCACAAATCACTCCTTCGTGGGGTGTACAAAGAGGACAACTGTGGAAAATGACCCGTGACTGCCCGTGACTGTGGAAAATGACTAGTACTTTCAACTCAAGCATTTCCATATCATTAGACTGTAACAAAACCATTTTCATCATAAAGCTATATAAACTGTAAAGCAGCAGAGAGGGTGAAAGGAGAGGGAGAGAGGAGCTACTGACAGAGAGATGCTCCCCAAAACATTATACCACCACAGACACACACACACACACACACACACACGACTGACCAATAATCTCCAAGGTTTCCAAGGTTTCCTGCTCCATGGGTTGTTGGTATACACACCTGTAGAGGAGGGAGGAGAACCTTAAAATAGGCCTGCCGCCACTCACATGCACATACATTTTCTTAAATAAACTATTTTTCAATTGAAATCCTAATACAACCAAGTAGATGGTCAACATCAGAAGACAAACCTGTATACCGAGTCACCTGACTGGTTAATCTGAGTAGAAGGGCTTAAAAAAGGGCCCCAGATGTTCATTATTAGCGGGTGAAGTATGGGGGAAAGTTAACATGGCAGTCAGAGGCTTTAGGTAACTGCCATTTTGAAGCAAAACAACATATTGGTTGACCGAGTCATAATAAAGAGGCCATTTTCAAGTGGCTTGCCACTAAAACATTTAACCGTATGTAGCCATAACAACATCGGTGAACTAGACCACTTTAGCTGATCAGTGACATTTATAGACATTGTTTAAGCAAACAGTTTCAACCCGATTGCATCACTTAAAAGGTAAATAGAGGAAAGTATTCAACTAGCTGAATAAACGTTTGTTTTAAACCTGCAGCATGCATGTGGCCTCGGCACACTTCCACTTCAAAATAGACTCAAACGAAGAGTCCTGGTTAAATATACCAGCATGGCAGGTCACATTTCAGAGCTAATTATACAATTTGAAAGATGAAGGGGCTTTCAGTTGCACTATGCTATGTTCTAGAACGAGTCGTATAAAACTGGAGTAGGGGAACATTCGAGGGGGAATGCGCAAACTACCCAGCTAGCACATTTGGTTCCTTGGAAGTCGTGGTAAAATATGTTTTTTGGTTTAACTTAGAGCTCCACGGTGGAGATGTCATAATACCCATACAACCTAGCGGTTAAAACAGGGAAATGGTTCCATTTGTTTTTCCACCTACATTTTTCCCATAGGGAGAAAAACGTAAAATAAGGGCTGTGTTTCGAGTAGGCTTACCATGGCGTGATGTTTTAATTACCATGTAAATATCTCTCGGACAAGGTGACTTTGATCAATATATTCAGCTCTATTTAATTTACTCTCAAATTCCAGAATGCAAATCAGCATCAAAGTAGACAACATGCAAAACTTCAAATCCCTGCCAGCTCCTGCATGTCATCTCTAGCCGACACCGTTGCTAACAGGTATTGTGTCAATATCAAACTTATACAAGACAGTTCACAGAATAAACATTATAAAAAACATAGCCAGTTTATTCATTATAGTTCATCCAGAGTTTCTTATCTTTGCCTTGATTCGGCAGTCTTGTCCAGAGTATCATGGCATTTGTGTTCTTTATGATAGCCACATTAGAATTTCATTTTGGGGGGTAAATAAGGGCAAATATTTTAATAAAAGTCTCCTTGTCCTATAGAGATTTACAAGATTATGAAAACGTCACGCCAGGATAAGCTTGCATGAAACACAGCCCTTATTTGAAGTGTTTCTAACAGGTATGGTGGAAAAACTATTAGAACCGTTTCTCTGTTTGACCGCTAGGTTTTATGGGTATTACGACTCATACTGTGGTACTCTATTGGTTGTGGGAATGAAGCCAGTGTTTTTTAAATCATTCTGAGAACAGAAGTGAACATTTGGCCCGGTCTGGGAACGTTTATTTTCAGGTTGCAGAGTGGTTCTGAGAATGTTTTACTCTGGTTCCTAGACAGTTTTCCTGGGAGGTTTCGATTTACACCCCGAGATTGAAATTATTTGGAGGTTTTTCAATAACTTCCTTAAAAAACGTCCAATAATGTTTCAATAAGCCTTTTAATAACACTGCAAGATGATTTGGAGGTTTTAACTCAAAGCACAGATGGGACACATGGAAATTCATTTCCTGAAGCATTAATCATGCAAACATGTCTTTTTTTTCCTGTGTCACGGCATCAGTGAGATTCAAACCTGTAACCGTGTGTTCTTTATCCATGGAATCAGTCCACTGTGCCACCAAGATGGAGCTAGCATGCCATGTTTCTATATCTCATACAAGGCTGTTCATTTTAGTCTACTAAAACACACCCCATTTCAAAGGAAACAAGCGCTCATTAAGATCAAGTGTGGCCAATTAGAGAAGAAGGTGGATAGAGAGATTTTTGCTGATGCGGAGAACGGAATATAAAATGTTTTTAAATAACATTCTTAGAATGTTACTAAAGTTTTCTTAAGGTTCTCTGAAGCATGAGGAAACGCCATGCTGCAAGTACTGAAATTCCCAACAGAATAACGTTGTTTCTTAACGTTCTCTGAACTATTTGAGAACATTCCCAACGTCAAATCAATTGGAGAACGTTCCGAGAACATTACCAAATGTTTTATTAAATGCAACCATGATTGAAATTTTCGGAAACGTTCTGTTAACGTAATAAATTCCCTAAATGTGCTGAGAATGTTTCAAAGACAAGCAACTATCCTGCACCATTCCGAGAACGTTATGGGAAGGTTGTATGCAGAATAACCATAGGACGACCACGCTCTCACCAATATCTATCTAAGAAACATATGGTTCCCAGAACGTTGTGGGAAGGCTGTACGTAGAATAACCATAGATCTTGGTGAGAGCGTGGTCGTCCTAAGAAACATATGGTTCACAGATCATTGTGGGAAGGTAGTATGCAGAATAACCATAGGACGACCACGCTCTCAGCAAGATCTAAGAAACATATGGTTCCCAGAGCGTTGTGCTTGCTGGGTAAGGAGAATAGGCGGGGTACTCTTTGCCAGGGTCAAGTCAGTGTGCCCCCTCCGCAAGATACAGATGACAGATCGGTTTTATAAATAATTATGATAAAACGTGGGCTTAAAAATTAACTTCAGTAATTTACATTTAAGTCATTTAGCAGACGCTCTTATCCAGAGCGACTTACAATTTATTTAACATATAAACATTATGTGCTAGCTGGTTAACTGCCTTTGCACTCTTGCAAGAGTTAGATATGTACTTACAAAGTTAGATACTACTAACAAACATGATAAATTCAGTCAACCATCAAAACAACACAATCAAAACAATCAAATGTTATGTTTCTAACTGAAGACTGAGCTCCTACCTGCAAGTCTCATTCTACCTCTCTCCTCTCCCACAGACAGACAGCATGCAGGTAGCAGCTGAAGCAGTAACACTGTACTATAACCTATGTGCCTGGCATCCCCAACCCACAGCCTGGGGGAGGGGGGGGGGTTACAGCTAAGATTAGACAGCTAATACCTTAGATGACAGCGATCTTCCTATTAGAGGAAACAGCCTTCAGCCAGTGTCCCCTGAGCCCTAGCCAAGCCTCCCGACCCCTCACCAAGCCCCCGACCCCTCACCAAGCCCCTAACCAAGTCTCCAGACCCATAACCAAGCCCCTAGCCAAGTCCCTCACCAAGCCTCCCGACCCCTCACCAAGCCTCCCGACCCCTCACCAAGCCTCCCGACCCCTCACCAAGCCTCCCGACCCCTCACCAAGCCCCCCGACCCCTCACCAAGCCCCCGACCCCTCACCAAGCCCCCCGACCCCTCACCAAGCCCCCGACCCCTCACCAAGCCTCCCGACCCCTCACCAAGCCTCCCGGCCCCTAACCAAGCCTCCCGGCCCCTAACCAAGCCTCCCGGCCCCTAACCAAGCCTCCCGACCCCTCACCAAGCCTCCAGAACCCTCACCAAGCGCCAAACCAAGCCTCCAGACCCCTAACCAGGCCTCTAACCAAGCCTCCCGACCAGCAATATTACCACTGACCAGCAATATTACCACTGACCAGCTATATTACCACTGACCAGCTATATTACCACTGACCAGCTATATCACCACTGACCAGCTATATCACCACTGACCAGCTATATCACCACTGACCAGCTATATCACCACTGACCAGCTATATTACCACTGACCAGCTATATCACCACCGACCAGCTAAATTACCACCGACCAGCTAAATTACCACAGACCAGCTAAATTACCACAGACCAGCTATAGTATCACCGACCAGCTAGCTACATTACCACTGACCAGCTAGCTATATTACCACTGACCAGCGAGCTATATTACCACTGACCAGCGAGCTATATTACCACTGACCAGCTAGCTATAGTACCACTGACCAGCTAGCTATAGTACCACTGACCAGCTATAGTACCAATGACCAGCTAGCTATAGTACCACTGACCAGCTATAGTACCACTGACCAGCTATAGTCTCTCGGTCCCAGCTTTGATGCACCTGTACTGACCTCGCCTTCTGGATGATAGCGGGGTGAACAGGCAGTGGCTCGGCTGGGTGTTGTCCTTGATGATCTTTATGGCCTTCCTGTAACATCGGGTGGTGTAGGTGTCCTGGAGGGCAGGTAGTTTGCCCCCTGTGATACGTTGTGCAGACCTCACTACCCTCTGGAGAGCCTTACGGTTGTGGGCGGAGCAGTTGCCGTACCAGGCGGTGATACAGCCCGCCAGGATGCTCTCGATTGTGCATCTGTAGAAGTTTGTGAGTGTTTTTGGTGACAAGCCGAATTTCTTCAGCCTCCTGAGGTTGAAGAGGCGCTGCTGCGCCTTCTTCACGATGCTGTCTCTGTGAGTGGACAAATTTAGTTTGTCTGTGATGTGTATGCCGAGGAACTTAAAACTTACTACCCTCTCCACTACTGTTCCATCGATGTGGATAGGGGGGTGTTCCCTCTGCTGTTTCCTGAAGTCCACAATCATCTCCTTAGTTTTGTTGACGTTGAGTGTGAGGTTATTGTCCTGACACCACACTTCGAGGGCCCTCACCTCCTCCCTGTAGGCCGTCTCGTCGTTGTTGGTAATCAAGCCTACCACTGTTGTGTTGTCCGCAAACTTGATGATTGAGTTGGAGGCGTGCGTTGCCGCGCAGTCGTGGGTGAACAGGGAGTACAGGAGAGGGCTCAGAACGCACCCTTGTGGGGCCCCAGTGTTGAGGATCAGCGGGGTGGAGATGTTGTTGCCTACCCTCACCACCTGGGGGCGGCCCGTCAGGAAGTCCAGTACCAAGTTGCACAGGGCGGGGTCGAGACCCTGGGTCTCGAGCTTGATGACGAGCTTGGAGGGTACTATGGTGTTAAATGCCGAGCTGTAGTCGATGAACAGCATTCTCACATAGGTATTCCTCTTGTCCAGATGTGTTAGGGCAGTGTGCAGTGTGGTTGAGATTGCGTCGTCTGTGGACCTATTTGGGCGGTAAGCAAATTGGAGTGGGTCTAGGGTGTCAGGTAGGGTGGAGGTGATATGGTCCTTGACTAGTCTCTCAAAGCACTTCATGATGACGGAAGTGAGTGCTACGGGGCGGTAGTCGTTTAGCTCAGTTACCTTAGCTTTCTTGGGAACAGGAACAATGGTGGCTCTCTTGAAGCATGTGGGAACAGCAGACTGGTATAGGGATTGATTGAATATGTCCGTAAACACACCAGCCAGCTGGTCTGCGCATGCTCTGAGGGCGCGGCTGGGGATGCCGTCTGGGCCTGCAGCCTTGCGAGGGTTAACACGTTTAAATGTTTTACTCACCTCGGCTGCAGTGAAGGAGAGACCGCATGTTTCCGTTGCAGGCCGTGTCAGTGGCACTGTATTGTCCTCAAAGCGGGCAAAAAAGTTATTTAGTCTGCCTGGGAGCAAGACATCCTGGTTCGTGACTGAGCTGGATTTCATCGTGTAGTTCGTGATTGACTGTAGACCCTGCCGCATACCTCGTGTCTGAGCCGTTGAATTGAGATTCTACTTTGTCTCTATACTGACACTTAGCTTGTTTGATAGCCTTACGGAGGGAATAGCTGCACTGTTTGTATTCGGTCATGTTACCAGTCACCTTGCCCTGATTAAAAGCAGTGATTCGCGCTTTCAGTTTCACGCGAATGCTGCCATCAATCCGCGGTTTCTGGTTAGGGAATGTTTTAATCATTGCTATGGGAACGACATCTTCAACGCACGTTCTAATGAACTCGCACACCGAATCAGCGTATTCGTCAATGTTGTTGCCTGACGCAATACGAAACATGTCCCAGTCCACGTGATGGAAGCAGTCTTGGAGTGTGGAATCAGCTTGGTCGGACCAGCGTTGGACAGACCTCAGCGTGGGAGCTTCTTGTTTTAGTTTCTGTCTGTAGGCAGGGATCAGCAAAATGGAGTCGTGGTCAGCTTTTCCGAAAGGGGGGCGGGGCAGGGCCTTATATGCGTCGCGGAAGTTAGAGTAACAGTGATCCAAGGTTTTTCCGCCCCTGGTTGCGCAATCAATATGCTGATAAAATTTAGGGAGTCTTGTTTTCAGATTAGCCTTGTTAAAATCCCCAACAACGATGAATGCAGCCTCCGGATAAATGGTTTCCAGTTTGCAAAGAGTTAAATAAAGTTTGTTCAGAGCCATCGATGTGTCTGCTTGGGGGGGGATATATACGGCTGTGATTATAATCGAAGAGAATTCTCTTGGTAGATAATGCGGTCTATATTTGATTGTGAGGAATTCTAAAATCAGGTGAACAGAAGGATTTGAGTTCCTGTATGTTTCTTTCATCGCACCATGCCTGGTTAGCCATAAGGCATACACCCCCACCCCTCTTCTTACCAGAAAGGTGTTTGTTTCTGTCGGCGCGATGCGTGGAGAAACCCGTTGGCTGCACCGCTTCGGATAGCGTCTCTCCAGCGAGCCATGTTTCCGTGAAGCACAGAACGTTACAGTCTCTGATGTCCCTCTGGAATGCCACCCTTGCTCGGATTTCATCAACCTTGTTGTCAAGAGACTGGACATTGGCGAGAAGAATGCTAGGAAGTGGGGCACGATGTGCCCGTCTCCGTAGTCTGACCAGAAGACCGCCTCGTTTCCCTCTTTTTCGGAGTCGTTTTTTTGGGTCGCTGCATGCGATCCATTCCGTTGTCCTGTTTGTAAGGCAGAACACAGGATCCGCGTCGCGAAAAACATATTCTTGGTCGTACTGATGGTGAGTTGACGCTGATCTTATATACAGTAGTTCTTCTCGGCTGTATGTAATGAAACCTAAGATGACCTGGGGTACTAATGTAAGAAATAACACGTAAAAAAACAAAACTGCATAGTTTCCTAGGAACGCAAAGCGAGGCGGCCATCTCTGTCGGCGCCGGAAGTATTACCACTGACCAGCTCGCTATATTACCACTGACCAGCTCGCTATAGTACCACTGACCAGCTATAGTACCACCACTGACCAGCTATAGTACCACTGACCAGCTATAGTACCACTGACCAGCTATAGTACCACTGACCAGCTATAGTACCACTGACCAGCTATAGTACCACTGACCAGCTATAGTACCACCGACCAGCTATAGTACCACCGACCAGCTATAGTACCACCGAACAGCTATATTACCACTGACCAGCAATATTACCACTGACCAGCTATAGTACCACCAGCTATATTACCACTGACCAGCTATAGTACCACCAGCTATAGTACCACTGACCACCAATGACAAAGATAAAACAGTTTAGACATTTTGCTCCTTTAAAAAAAAAAAAAAAAAAAAAAAAAAAAAAAAAAAAAATGCAAATACCTTATTTACAAATACCTTATTTACATAAGTATTCAGACCCTTTCCCATGAGTCTTGAAATTGAGCTCAGGTGCATCCTGTTTCCATTGATCATCCTTGAGATGTTTCTACAACTTGATTGGAGTCCATCTGTGGTAAATTCAATTGATTTAACATGATTTGAAAGGAACACGTCTTTATAAGGTCCCACAGTTGACAGTGTATGTCAGAGCAAAAACCATGCCACGAGGTCGAAGGAATTGTCTCTAGAGCTCTGAGACAGGATTGTGTCATGGTACAGATAAAAAGTCTGCAGCATTGAAGGTCCCCAAGAACCCAGTGGCCTCCATCATTCTTAAATCAAATTAGTTTGGAACCACCAAGACTCTTCCTAGAAATGTCCGCCCAGACAAACTGAGCAATCAGGGTAGGAGGGCCTTGGTCAGGAAGGTGACAGAGAACCCAACGGTCTCTCTGATAGAGCTCCACAGTTCCTCTGTGGTGATGGGAGAACCTTCCAGAAGGACAACCATCTCTGCAGCACTCCACCAATCAGGCCTTTATGGTTGAGCGGCCAGACGGAAGCCACTCCTCAGTAAAAGGCACACGACAACCCGCTTGGAGTTTGCCAAAAGGCACCTAAAGGACTCTCAAATGATGAGAAACAAGATTCTCTTGTCTGATGAAACCAAGATTGAACTCTTTGGCCTGAATGCCAAGTGTCATGTCTGGAGGAAACCTGGTACCATCCCTACGGTGAAGCATGGTGGTGGCAGCATCATGCTGTGGGGATGTTTTTCAGCTGCCAGGGACTGGGAGACTAGTCTGGATCGAGGGAAAGATGAATGGAGCAAAGGACAGAGAGATCCTTGATGAAAACCTGCTCCAGAGTGCTCAGGATCTCAGACTGGGGTGAAGGTTCACCTTCCAACAGGACAACGACCCGAAGTACACAGCCAAGACAATGCTGGAGTGGCTTTGGAACAAGTCTCTGAATGTCCTTGAGTGGCCCAGCCAGAGCCCAGACTTGAACCCGATCAAACATCTCGAGAGACCTGAAAATTGCTCTGCAGTGGCGCTCCTCGTCCAACCTGACAGAGCTTGAGAGGATCTGCAGAGAAGAATGGGAGAAACTGCCAAATATGCTTCAACAAAGTATTGAGTAAAGGGCCTGAATACTTGTAAATGTAATATTTACGGGGTTTTTTCATACATTTGCAAAAATTGCGGGGTATTGTATGTAGATTGATTAGTGAAAAAAACGAGTGAATCAATTTCAGAATAAGGCTGTAACGTAACAAAATGTGGAAAAAGTAAAGGGGTCTGAATACTTTCTGAATGCACTGTATATTCCATATTAGGCCTGTGTTGCTTCTGGGAGAAAAATAAAATGTGCTATAGCATATTGTATATTATATAGTATAATATATAGTATATTAGTTAACCCAGGAATTCTAAAAGTGTGCATTTTGAAGCATCTCTATATATCATATGCCAGAGCGAGCAAACAGCCTCAGAGTAGGAAAGTAGAGAAATCACAAGAGATCACATCATGCAACCCTTGCGGTCAGAAACCTACTTCACTTGTGCCAGAAGGCAGATTACCCGCTGTCGCTGGCGGGACTTGTTGAGTTGGCTACCTGCGTGAGAAGGCAGAACGGCTAACCATGCCCAACGAAAGTGTCAATAATATGAGTCACCTGCACATGAATGCAGAGATAATATTGTGGTGTAGAGGATTTACTCCCTTGACTCGTGACTCTTTCTTCAGGAGTTTGAATCTTGCATCAAGATTGAGAAGCTGTTTCATTTTGTAAGTCTTTTGCATTTGATTCTTCAGGCAATGGCATGCCATTTAAATGTTATTGTGAAATTATTATTATCTAGTGAAATATGGAGATCAGAACTCGGGCGGCATCCAGATCATCATACCGACCTTGTGACATACCAAGATATTCTACCGGTGCTGAACAAGGGGCTCTGTTTTCAAACCCCACTGATACTCTGGAATCTGAAGGTTAGCAATGTTAACAAGTACAGTGGAGAGAACAAGTATTTGATACACTGCCGATTTTGCAGGTTTTCCTACTTACAAAGCATGTAGAGGTCTGTAATTTTTATCATAGGTACACTTCAACTGTGAGAGACGGAATCTAAAACAAAAATACAGAAAATCACAGTGTATGATTTTTCAGTAATTAATTTGCATTCTATTTTTTTTTTTTTTTTTTTATTTTACCTTTATTTAACTAGGCAAGTCAGTTAAGAAAAAAATCTTATTTTCAATGACGGCCTACGAACAGTTGGTTAACTGCCTGTTCAGGGGCCGAACGACAGATGTGTAACTTGTTAGCTCGGGGATTCGAACTTGCAACCTTTCGGTTACTAGTCCAACGCTCTAACCACGAGGCTACCCTACGGCCCCATTGCATGACATAAGTATTTGATCACCTACCAACCATTAAGAACTCCAGCTCTCACAGACCTGTTAGTTTTTCTATAAGAAGCCCTCCTGTTCTCCACTCATTACCTGTATTAACTGCACCTGTTTGAACTCGTTACCTGTATAAAAGACACCTGTATATGTAAAATCCCATAGAGAATGCTAACTACATGCTAACGAGCGCAATTGCGAGCCGTTTGTACAGTTTCTGACCTAAACCATACAAGTCTACAAGTAACTCAAAAATGCAACTCACAGTTTGCTGCACGGACAAAACAAATATTAGCCAGCAAGGCTTTTGATCCAGAAGCTAACCACTTAGCTAGATAGATAACCAACTAATAAATTAGTAAACCAAATGCACAACTGTAGAGCATTTGGCCCATTTTAGACAGGTAACTTAATAGTTATAAGAGCATGCAAACATTTAGATGTGAATTCCCTACTGTAACTAGATCACCTGCTGCATAACAGTGAGTGGCTCAAGGCTCTAGTCTCTCCTCGTTGTGTGCTCAAGGCTCTAGTCCCTCCTCGTTGTGTGCTCAAGGCTCTAGTCTCTCCTCGTTGTGTGCTTGTAAACAGACACCACATGACGTGTGACTGGGGACTACTGTAACTAGATCACCTGCTGCACAACAGTGAGTGGTTCAAGGCTCTAGTCTCTCCTCGTTGTGTGCTCAAGGCTCTAGTCTCTCCTCGTTGTGTGCTCAAGGCTCTAGTCTCTCCTCGTTGTGTGCTTGTAAACAGACACCACATGACGTGTGACTGGGGACTGTAAGCTTCATAATAACATGACAGATTAAATAACTGATTGCACAAGTCGACTGCAGGTATTTACTTAAAAAGTAGCTGCAAATATTCAAATGTATGAAAAAACTTCTAAATAAATAGTTTCAACGGTATTGACGGTATTGGAAAAACCCTCCAGTGGCTTTTTCCAAATACTCCGGTATACGGTTTATGCGGTATACCGCCCAAGGCTAATCAGCACTCGATTGTCAGTAGCAAGGGGCTGAAATTTGATTTCCACTAGATAGCACAGCCACAGGTCAATCTCAAGGAAACGTCAGAAAATGTCATTTGTGATTGTGCTGCACCCTTATGGAATAATTGAGAATTGCAGTACCTGATTGATGAATTTGACAATGAATGTATTAATAAACAACTTTTTCTTGACCAGAGGTGACTGAATTAATGTTCAGAATTATTGATAATTGTTATTGAAATAGTAATCAAGTACAATTTCAAAACATGAGCATTAAAACAGTAAAATAACAGGTAATAATAAATATGAATAATCATTATATTAATTCACAGTAATCTGTTAATATGTTTTCAAACACTATATTTCTGCAGCTGTGTAATATCTCAAATGTAAACACAGAGACACACAATGGAAATGAGCTCTTCATTATTGACGCTGTGGCTTCTAAAAGAGACCTTGTTTGTCAAAGAAAGGTCTGTTTCAGATGGTTTCACTGATACTCATATTCTACTGAACTGAATCACAAAAACAACACGTTATTGGTACATTTTATCCACTAGATATATAAAGAGTCATATAAACATAATATAGACACTGTTTACAAATACATCCAGTCCTGTAAAGAGTTTGATTGGCATGTGTTTGATTCATTATGAACATAAAACACAGTATGATCAGGGGGGATGGGAAGTTGGGCGTTGGCTCTTTAAAGAGCTTTTGTTTTGGGTTTGGGAGAGCAGAAATGTTCAGGAACGCAAATCAAATCACTAAAGTTATGTGGTCTGTTGTTATCCCTCTAGTGGTGTGGGGGCTGTACCAGCCTTGTCTCAGGGTAGTAAGTTGGTGGTCTGTTGATATCCCTCTAGTGGTGTGGGGGCTGTACCAGCCTTGTCTCAGGGTAGTAAGTTAGGGGTCTGTTGATATCCCTCTAGTGGTGTGGGGGCTGTACTCAGCATTGTCTCAGGGTAGTAAGTTGGTGCTCTGTTGATACCCCTCTAGTGGTGTGGGGGCTGTACCAGCCTTGTCTCAGGGTAGTAAGTTGGTGGTTGACGATATCCCTCTAGTGGTGTGGGGCTGTACTCAGCATTGTCTCAGGGTAGTAAGTTGGTGGTCTGTTGATATCCCTCTAGTGGTGTGGGGGCTGTACTCAGCATTGTCTCAGGGTAGTAAGTTGGTGGTCTGTTGATATCCCTCTAGTGGTGTGGGGAGGCCTTGTCTCAGGGTAGTAAGTTAGGGGTTGATATCCCTCTAGTGGTGTGGGGGCTCAGCCTTGTCTCAGTAGTAAGTTAGGGGTCTGTTGATATCCCTCAGTGGTGTGGGGTCTATACTCGGCCTTGTCTCAGGGGGTTAGGGGTCTGTTGATATCCCTCTAGTGGTGTCCTGCCTTGTCTCAGGGTAGTAAGTTAGGGGTCTGTTGATATCCCTCTAGTGGTGTGGGGTCTGCCTTGTCTCAGGGTAGTAAGTTAGGGGTCTGTTGATATCCCTCTGTGGTGTGGGGTCTATATTTTGAACTGTTGAGTATCTAGTGGTGTGGGGTCTATCTCGGCCTTGTCTCCAGTAAGTTAGGGGTCTGTTGATATCCCTCTAGTGGAGTGGGGCTGATGCCTTGTCTCAGGGTAGTAAGTTTCTGTTGATATCCCTCTAGTGGTGCTACTGTTCGGCCTTGTCTCAGGGTAGTAAGTTAGGGGTCTGTTGATATCCTCAAGAACATACTCGGCCTTGTCTCAGGGTACAATTTGGTCCATTTAGGGTGGTGTGGGGGCTGTAATCCAGCATTGTCTCAGGGTAAAAGTTGGTGGTCTGTTGATATCCCTCTAGTGGTGTGGGGCTGTACTCAGCATTGTCTCAGGGTAGTAAGTTGGTGGTTTGTTGATATCCCTCTATATTGGATGCCTTGTCTCAGGGTAGTAAGTTGGTGGTTTGTTGATATCCCTCTAGCGGTGTGGGGTCGTTACTCGGCCTTGTCTCAGGGTAGTAAGTTGGTGGTCTGTTGAAATCCCTCTAGTGGTGTGTGGGCTGTACTCAGCCTTGTCTCAGGGTAGTAAGTTGGTGGTCTGTTGAAATCCCTCTAGCGGTGTGGAGGGTGGGGTTACATTCTGCCTGTCTCAGCCTCCAGTATCTATGCTGCAACAGTCTATGTGCCAGGGGGCTATGTCCACTCTGTCCTGCCTGGTGAAATTCTCCTGTCTTATCTGATGTCCTGTTTGAACTGCAGTTCTCTCTCCCTCCACCGTAGTGCCACCTTGAGTTGCTGATGCCGTCTCAACTGTTCTGCCTGCGGCTACTGTTTCCCTTTGGGAAAATTCCACAAGAACAGATTGTATTAGTACAATTTGTGCCATTTAGGGAAAATTGAATTCCAAGCTTCAATCCAGACAGAAAAGGCTCAGCAAAAGTTTGTTTCTGCTCAACCAATATATATTGGATGTTTTTCAGTATTTTTACTCATTCTATAGTCCAGCCTGGCTAAAGCATGACTGACCAGCTATAGTACCACCGACCAGCTATATTACCACCGACCAGCTATAGTACCACCGAGCAGCTATAGTACCACCGACCAGCTATGGTACCACCAGCTATATTACCACTGAGCAGCTATATTACCACCAGCTATAGTACCACTGACCAGCTATATTACCACCAGCTATAGTACCACTGACCAGCTATATTACCACCAGCTATATTACCACCAGCTATATTACCACCGACCAGCTATAGTACCACCGACCAGCTATAGTACCACCGACCAGCTATAGTACCACCGACCAGCTATAGTACCACCGACCAGCTATAGTACCACCGACCAGCTATAGTACCACCGACCAGCTATAGTACCACCGACCAGCTATAGTACCACCGACCAGCTATGGTACCACCAGCTATATTACCACTGAGCAGCTATATTACCACCAGCTATATTACCACTGAGCAGCTATATTACCACCGAGCAGCTATAGTACCACCGACCAGCTATGGTACCACCAGCTATATTACCACTGAGCAGCTATATTACCACCAGCTATATTACCACTGAGCAGCTATATTACCACCAGCTATATTACCACTGAGCAGCTATATTACCACCAGCTATATTACCACTGAGCAGCTATAGTACCACCAGCTATATTAGCACCAACTATAGTACCACCAGCTATATTACCACTGAGCAGCTATAGTACCACCAGCTATATTACCACCAGCTATATTACCACCAGCTATATTACCACCAGCTATATTACCACCAGCTATAGTACCACCAGCTATATTACCACCAGCTATTACCACCAGCTATATTACCACCAGCTATATTACCACCAGCTATATTACCACCAGCTATATTACCACTGAGCAGCTATTACCACCAGCTATATTACCACCAGCTATATTACCACCAGCTATAGTACCACCAGCTATATTAGCACCAGCTATAGTACCACCAGCTATAGTACCACCAGCTATATTACCACCAGCTATATTACCACAAGCTATATTACCACCAGCTATATTACCACCAGCTATATTACCACCAGCTATAGTACCACCAGCTATAGTACCACCAGCTATATTACCACCAGCTATATTACCACCAGCTATATTACCACTGAGCAGCTATTACCACCAGCTATATTACCACTGAGCAGCTATATTACCACCAGCTATATTACCACTGAGCAGCTATATTACCACCAGCTATATTACCACTGAGCAGCTATATTACCACCAGCTATATTACCACTGAGCAGCTATATTACCACCAGCTATATTACCACTGAGCAGCTATATTACCACCAGCTATATTACCACCAGCTATATTACCACCAGCTATATTACCATATTAGAAAATGACGAGAAAGAGAAAGTCACCAAGTAAAATACTGCTTCAGTAAAAGTCTAAACGTATTTGGTTTTACTTAAGTATCAAAAGAAAAAGTATGAATTATATCAAATTCCTTATATTAAGCAAACCAGACGGAACCATTTTCTTGCTTTTTTTAATGAATGGATAGCCAGGGGCTCACTCCAACACTCAATTTACAAATGAAGCATTTGTGTTTAGTGAGTCCACCAGATCAGCGGCAGTAGGGATGTTCTCTTGATAAGTGTGTGAATTGGACCATTTACCTGTCTTGCTAAGCATTCAAAACATCAGGGAAAATGTATGGAGTAAAAAGTACATTATTTTTTTTCGGGAATGTAGTGAAGTAAAAGTTGCTAAAAAATATAAATAGTAAATTAAAGTACAGATAACTACTACTTAAGTCGTTTTTTGGGTAAGTATTTTCTACTTAAGTACTTTCCACCACCGATAACAAGAGAATATCAGTAAAAGGCTAAACTGTTCAAGTCCTCTCAAACTTTATGTTTTAATAAAGCTTTGGTGATGAAGATTTATTTCCAAGTGGTCTCAGGAGCCAAACCCTTTACTGACAGTCTTGACTACTTTGCGATTGGGCAGACAAAAAAAAACAGCATTCATTGAGAGGATGCTATGCCTGGTCTTTAACCAAATAAAAAGAAATGGGAAAAACACTGGTTTGTATGTTTCTAAATAGGAAGTATACAGACACCAAAAGCCCGTTAGGCTCGTTCCATGTTCATATGGGCAGTGTGCATCACGGCTGCCATAATCAGCTGAGTTACTGCTTAAACCAGCTTTTCTGAGTTACTGCTTAAACCAGCTTACATTTCCCCATCAGCGCTGCCTGAAATTAGCACTTTGGATCATGTTTGTATTTTGTTATGGATCCCCATTAGCTGCTGACAACAATACTCTTCCTGGGGTCCAGCAAAATGAAGTTATATATTTCAAAACATCGCCGCTGTTCCATAAGGGGTATTTTTATCTGCTTTTTAAATCTAATTCTACTGCTGCATCAGTTACCTGATGTGGAATAGAGTTCCATGTAGTCATGGCTCTATGTAGTACTGTGGAATAGAGTTCCATGTAGTCATGGCTCTATGTGGTACTGTTGAATAGAGTTCCATGTAGTCATGGCTCTATGTAGTACTGTGGAATAGAGTTCCATGTAGTCATGGCTCTGTGTAGTACTGTGGAATAGAGTTCCATGTAGTCATGGCTCTATGTAGTACTGTGGAATAGAGTTCCATGTAGTCATGGCTCTATGTAGTACTGTGGAATAGAGTTCCATGTAGTCATGGCTCTATGTAGTACTGTGGAATAGAGTTCCATGTAGTCATGGCTCTATGTAGTACTGTAGAATAGAGTTCCATGTAGTCATGGCTCTATGTAGTACTGTGGAATGGAGTTCCATGTAGTCATGGCTCTATGTAGTACTGTGGAATAGAGTTCCATGTAGTCATGGCTCTATGTAGTACTGTGGAATAGAGTTCCATGTAGTCATGGCTCTATGTAGTACTGTGGAAGTTCCATGTAGTCATCTCATGTAGTACTGTGGAATGGAGTTCCATGTAGTCATGGCTCTATGTAGTACTGTGGAATAGAGTTCCATGTAGTCATGTCTCTATGTAGTACTGTGGAATAGAGTTCCATGTAGTCATGGCTCTATGTAGTAATGTGGAATAGAGTTCCATGTAGTCATGGCTCTATGTAGTACTGTGGAATAGAGTTCCATGTAGTCATGTCTCTATGTAGTACTGTGCACCTCCCATAGTCTGTTCTGGACTTGGGGACTGTGAGGAGACCTCTGGTGGCATGTCTTGTGGGGTATGTATGGGTGTCCAAGCTGTGTGCCAGTAGTTTAGACAGACAGCTTGGTGCATTCAACATGTCAACAACCTCTCATAAATACAAGTAGTGATGAAGTAAATCGCTCCTCCACTTTGAGCCAGGAGAGACTGACATGAATATTATTAATGTTAGCTCTCTGTGTACATCCAAGGGCCAGCCATGCCTCCATGTTCTGAGATAATTGCAATTTTCCTAAGTCCTTTTTTGTGTTACCTGACCACACGACTGAACAGTACAACAGAACTTGGGCCTGTAGGACCTGCCTTGTTGATAGTGTTGTTAAGAAGGTAGAAACTAGGGCCTGTAGGACCTGCCTTGTTGATAGTGTTGTTAAGAAGGTAGAAACTAGGGCCTGTAGGACCTGCCTTGTTGATAGTGTTGTTAAGAAGGTAGAAACTAGGGCCTGTAGGACCTGCCTTGTTGATAGTGTTGTTAAGAAGGTAGAAACTAGGGCCTGTAGGACCTGCCTTGTTGATAGTGTTGTTAAGAAGGTAGAAACTAGGGCCTGTAGGACCTGCCTTGTTGAGTGTTGTTAAGAAGGTAGAAACTAGGGCCTGTAGGACCTGCCTTGTTGATAGTGTTGTTAAGACGGTAGAAACTAGGGCCTGTAGGACCTGCCATGTTGATAGTGTTGTTATGAAGGTAGAAACTAGGGCCTGTAGGACCTGCCTTGTTGATAGTGTTGTTATGAAGGTAGAAACTAGGGCCTGTAGGACCTGCCTTGTTGATAGAAACCTCTAGGACACCTGGCCCACCTTCTAACCTCTAGGACACCTGGCCCACCTCTCTAACCTCTAGGACACCTGGCCCACCTCTCTAACCTCTAGGACACCTGGCCCACCTCTCTAACCTCTAGGACACCTGGGAGGGGAGGGGACTGTGTGTTTGCTATCGAGAGAAGCTAGCCATAACGCTGGAGGACAGGTGGTTGTGAATATGCAGAGACAAGCCAAGCAGCAGGAGGGAGAAAATTACCTATTGACACTCCCAACAAGGTAGGACTTGTAGGCTTCACGGATACTGTCCCAAATGGTGTCCTATACCCTACATAGTGCAATACTTTTGACCAGGGCCCATAGGGAATAGGGTGTCATTTGGGACACAGGCCAGGAGTAAGACATAGAAGGGAATATGACGAGTTTCTGCAGAGACCTAAAAAAAGGCCCCAGTGTAGGTAACTCCTTATTTACATAAAGGCAAAATGAAGACAGTTGGTCCACTACTTTGACTAAACAAAGCTTTTCCTGGCCATATATCTGAGTCTGCTCATCCTGCCCTAGCCTTGGGCTCAGACTGGTCAAGTGGCTTCCTCTCTCTGTATCACTGGTGTGATACCTGGGATAGCCTTGTGAAGAGCTGTCCCAGGGATAACATGATCCAGGACCAGCATGCTCTACACTGGGTTGCCAGGGATCAGGACATGACAGGATGTTTGAGGACACAGGCACTCGTTGCCTACGTGACCCACCCCGCCTTGCCGCGTGTGGAAGCAGAAACCTGAGATGTCCAGGCTTTACCATGCATGAGCCACAGGCTTTCAAGCCCAGACGCACCAGGGAAACCAGGCTTTACCATGTGGTAGGGAGGGAAGGCAGTGAGAGGCAGGGAAACCAGGCTTTACCATGCATGAGAGGTATAGAGGTTTCAAGCCCAGACGACAGGGAGGGTTTCCAGCGTCCAGCCGGGCGGCCAGCTCGGGCGGCCAGCTCGACGACGAGTCTTGGTGGTTCCAAACTTGATGGAGGCCACTGTGTTCTTGGGGACCCTGTTTTGGTACCCTTCCCCAGATCTGTGCCTCAACACAATCCTGTCTCAACACAATCCTGTCTCAGAGTTCGACCTCATGGGTTGGTTTTTGCTCTGACATGCACTGTCAACTGTGGGACCTTATATAGACAGGTGTGTGCCTTTCCAAATCATGTCCAATTAATTGAATTTGCCACAGGTGGACTCCAGTCAAGTTGGAGAAACATCTCAAGGATGATCAATGGAAACAGGATGCACCTGAGCTCAATTTCAAGTCTCATAGCAAAGTCTCATAGCAATGGGTCTGAATACTTATTTAAATAAGATATTGTAGTTTTGTTCGAATAACTTTGCCAAAATTGACTAAATATATATATATATATATATATATATATATATATATATATATATATATATATATATATATATATACACTACCAATCAAAAGTTTGGACACACCTACTCCTTTCAAGAGCTCTTAGTTATTTGTATTATTTTCTAACATGTTACTAGAATAACAGTGAAAACATCAAAACTATAACTACAGACACCAGTAGTCGTCGTGGGAAAGACTTTTCGTAAAACAACTGGTTGGAGTAAAGCACCAACCTGGATACGAAGGAGATCCTGAGGGACCAACAGCTTTACGCTATGGAGGAACAACATACTCCTTCGTGGAAAGATCTGACCACCTCACAAAAGAACTTTAACCCGACAAAAGGGACAGTAAACAAGGTTTCCACCGAGTACACAGACTTGGAGCGACAAGACCAAGGGGCCCCGCAAAATTTGAACACTACCAAAAAAAGGAGCTGATCAAAAGCAGGGGAAGGGAGCTTAAAGGAACCAAATTCAGTCTCAACGACCAATTTCTGTATCCGGTACAAAGACAACAAAGGAAGGATGGTAGGCGTGCCTTTATCATTGTGGTTCAACTCTTTATAGATGGACAGCTATTCCGAGACAGCTCCATAACACCGTGGCTGTACTAAATTATACAGGGACTTTCAGGTTACGAAAGAACGATTGGGAACTTTAAAAATATCTGAACATTATGAAGTGAATAGGAACACACACGTACTCAACTACATGCTTGCTTACAGATACGGACTTATACATACACACACCTGATCTCGCTCTCTTCTCTCACTCTCTTTCTCTCCTCTCCCTCTCGATTGTCGAAAACTGTTTTGTAATTTAAGGTGTTTATTGTTTGTCTCTCTTATGTATTTGTCTACAGGTTTATATATGTTTACAACAAGCAGGGGGAAGATATCAGGCGTTGGGGAATTCTATTATATATATATATATATTATATTGTACGGAATACATTTGTACTGTAGTAAAGCCGTAATTCAAGGTCTCTTTCATGATCATGTGAAACGTCAATTGCTATGGAAATGCTGGGATGTGTTTTTCAATGATGTTAAAGGTAATTATGATGCAACTATGACGGTGATACGATATGGATTACAATTATCATGAATATCAAGGCAATACGCTCTACATGTTACACACATACACTCAACCATGCAAATTGGCAGAGTTATTATAGTCTTACTCTTATACAGACGACAACGTACACACTCTCACTAAATCACATCCAATATCATACACATCAACCTACTCAGATTTACTACACACATAATATCTTGTCTCAATTTTCTAACATCTGTGGCATTGGCTCACAGGCAAACAGGCAAGGGGATGAAACACCTATTGCTAGAACCCATTTCTTGAATTGTAAATATCAGACATTTTAAAGCTCTATTTTTGACCATCATAATAACTCTAATGGCAGTAACTTCACAGGCACTAATTATGATCAATTTAGACTGAGAATAGTATCTAGTTATGGTAAGGGGTGAAATTATAATCGTATAATTGTTATAATTGTAACGGTTTAGCAGATTTATTTAAATAAAGATTAGTCTTTACATGGCTAAACGAAAAGGAATATATCATATACTGTTTACAGGAAACTCACTCTACATCCTTGGATGAAGTTGTTTACAGGAAACTCACTCTACATCCTTGGATGAAGTTGTTTACAGGAAACTCACTCTACATCCTTGGATGAAGTTGTTTACAGGAAACTCACTCTACATCCTTAGATGAAGTTGTTTACAGGAAACTCACTCTACATCCTTGGATGAAGTTGTGTGGAAAAAGGAATGGGGTGGTGAAATCATTTTCTGTCATGGACAAAGGAACTCAAAGGGTGTGATGGTATTAATTAACAAAAATGTTGATCTGAATGTGCAAATAATCAGGAATTCACAAGGAAAGTGGATCTTTTTGAATATGAAAGTGGAAGAAAAGAGATGTGTCTCATTAATCTACATTGTGTTTATATTTATGGTTCAAATCAAGATGATCCACACTGCTTTGAAAACATTTATACCAATTTATCGAACTTACAGGAGACAAATGATGTCGTTATGGAAGGAGACTATAACACAGTGTTAAGTACCTCAATGGACCATAAAAGGTAATCCCTCTACAAACTATCATCACCGTGCCCTTAAGGAAATCACCAATATTATGGACACATTAGAAATAGTGGATATTTGGAGACTAAAAAACCGACCAAGTGAGATATACGGAGGAGACTTAATCAAGCTAGTCATCTTGACTACTTTGTCTCTTTCATCAAAGGTTAAAACGTTTTAATAGGAGGCGGAATACGATCAGATCATCATCTAATTGGCATTCACATAACTTATAGATTTTCCACATGGACGGGGATATTGGAAATTTAATCAACGTTTACTGGAGGACAACTTATTTTTAACTAAGACAAAATCATTTAACCTCATTTTTCCAGTATAATATAGGATCAGCAAACATTTATTGTTTGGGAAACCTTTAAATGTACCTTCAGGGGTCATTAAATTCAATATTCATCAATAATAAAAAAGCAGTTTCTAACAAAGAGACAAGACTAACAAGGAAATCTATGAACTAATAGTACAGGTAGATAGAAAATAAGTTAGAGGTTAAACAAAAATAATTGAACTTATTCCAGAACGATCTAATGTAATCTATTACAAAAATAAAGCAAACTGGACGGAATATGGAGAAAATGCACAAAATTCTTCCTGAATCTCCAACACAAGTGAACAATTTTTGCAGAAACTCGTTACTGAAGACGGAGTCATCTATGATTCTCCAAATGATATTTTAAAAAGGAAGCTAGTTATTTTAGGCAGACGGTCTCTTCTGTCTCATCCTTTCACTGAATGAAGGTTACGGTAAGGAATTCTTTACAAATATTTTTTTATTTTTTTATTAACAAATGTACAGAAAGATCAGTGCCAAATTACAGAGGAATACCTTTTTGAGGCTATTAAATCCTTTCAGTCTGGAAAAATAGGGCTTGACAGCATTTATATCAAGCCTTTTTTGATATACTGAAAGCTCCATTATTAGATTGTTTTAACTAGTCCTATAGAAATGGTAGTCTGTCAGGTACTCTCAGGAAGGTCTGATTTCTCTATTATTAAAACAAGATCAGGTGGCAAATATAAAAACCCCGTCTATCTAAAAAACTGGAGGCCCCTTACACTTCAATGTTGTGATTCAAAAAGACTAGCGAAATGCATAGCACTCAGAATTAAAAGGGTTTTACCAGGTATCGTTCATCCTGATCAAACAGGTTTTTTACATGGACAATACATTGGATATAAAATACGACAACTAATAGAAATAATAGAACAACAAGAAACATCTAAGCCAGGCCTGGTATTTATAGCGGATTTTGAAAAGGCATTTGACAAAGTAAGACTGGATTTTATTTACAAATGCCTCGATATTTTCAATTGAGGTGATTCACTTAAAAAATAATATATAGCAACCCCAAAATAGTAAATAATGGCTACTTCTCAGAGAGTTTTGAATTGTCAAGAGGAGTTAAACAAGGGTGTCCGCTGTCACCATATCTATTCATTATGGCCATCGGACTGCGAGCTATTAAAATCAGATCCAATGACAACAATAGAGGATTAGAAATCCAAGGCTTAAAAACAAAGGTGTTCATGTATGTCGATGACTCAAGTTTTATATTAAGTCTGCAAGCTAGATCCCTGCAATGTCTCATTAAAGATAACTTTTCTGTACTCTCTGGACTAAAACCTAATTATGATAAGTGTATAATATTACGTATTGGATCCTTAAAAAAATACAACTTTTACATTACCTTGCAGTTTACTTATAAAATGCTCTGATGGTGAAGTAGATATCTGTATTCATATCACAAAAATATAAATAAGCTCTCCACAAGATCCTGCAACCATGGAAATTTATATATATCCCCATTTAGCAGACTGCTTTTGTCCAAAGACATACATTAAAAGTCTATTTATAGATGCTGGGGCCACTGTCTATTTATAGATGGTGAAGTGACCCCAGCGGGAGATGGTGAAGTAGACCCATGGTAAATACCGCTATTTATAGATGCGTGAAGCAAGCGCCATGCTCTATTTATAGACTGAGCCACACAGGACCCAGATGCGGTGGAAAGGTAAATACCTGTCTATTTATGGATAAATTGCCCTGATTAACTCCTTAGTCATATCTCAGTTTACTCACGTACTTATGGCGCTGCCTACTCCAGATGATTCGTTTGTCAAATCATATGAGCAAAAAATATTTATCTTTATCTGGGATGCTAAACCAAAAAAGATAAAGCATGCCTATCTGTATAATGAATATGAATTTGGTGGGTTGAAATTATTAAATATAAAAGCACTAAACCTCTCTCTAAAAGCTTCACTTATTCAAAAGTGTTACTTGAACCCTAAATGGTTCTCAAATAGATTACTAAGAAAAGCTCATCCATTGTTTAAAAATTGCCTTTTTGCCTTTGTGCTGATTGCCATGTCTCATTTTCGATTAATTGCAAATGATAATTTTTTCAAAGTATCTCTTTTTCAAACAAACATTGCAGAGCTGGCTACAATTTCAATTTCATCCCCCTGAAAAGAGAGAACAAATATTATGGCTGAACTCAAATGTGCTGGTTGATATAATACCTGTATTTATGGGAAAAATGTTTTTTTGAAAAGGGTATTTTATTCTTAAATTATATTATCACAGAACAGTGCAAACCGGCTCTACCCAGAATAGAAAGAGGAGTGGGAAGCCTCGGTGCACAACTGAGCAAGAGGACAAGTACATTAGAATGTCTAGTATGAGAAACAAATGCCTCACAAGCCCTCAATTGGCAGCTTCAAGAAATAGTACCCACAAAAACACCAGTCTCACCATCAACAGTGAAGAGACGACTCTGGGATGCTGGCCTTCTATATATAGTTTGGGAACACTGGTTTAGTTCAAGCTCTACACTTCAGTCTATTATAATACTCTGGGGGTTATCACTATGTTACTCTGGGGTTATTACTCTGGGGGTTATCACTCTGGGGTTATCACTCTGGGGTTATCACTCTGGGGTTATCACTCTGGGGGTTATCACTCTGGGGTTATCACTCTGGGGTTTACTCTGGGGTTATCACTCTGGGGTTATCACTCTGTTACTCTGGGGGTTATCACTCTGGGGTTATCACTCTGGGGTTATCACTCTGTTTACTCTGGGGGTTATCACTCTGTTACTCTGGGGGTTGTCACTCTGGGGTTATCACTCTGTTACTCTGGGGGTTGTCACTCTGGGGGTTATCACTGTTACTCTGGGGGTTATCACTCTGGGGTGTTATCACTCTGTTACTCTGGGGTGTTATCACTCTGTGACTCTGGGGGCAATCACTCTGGTAATCTGTTACTCTGGGGTGTTATCACTCTGGTAATCACTCTGGGGGTTATCACTCTGGGGGTTATTCACTCTGGGGGCAACCGCTATGGTATTCGCTCTGGGGGTAACCGCTGTGGTAATCGCTCTGGGGGTAATCGCTATGGTATTCACTCTGGGGGCAACCGCTGTGGTAATCAGCTCTGGGGGCAACCGCTGTGGTATTCAGCTCTGGGGGCAACCGCTGTGGTAATACTCTGGGGGCAATCGCTGTGGTATTCACTCTGGGGGTAATCGCTATGGTAATACTCTGGGGGTAATCGCTGTGGTAATACTCTGGGGGCAATCGCTGTGGTAATACTCTGGGGGCAATCGCTGTGGTAATACTCTGGGGGCAATCGCTATGGTATTACTCTGGGGGCAACCGCTATGGTATTACTCTGGGGGTAATCGCTGTGGTAATACTCTGGGGGTAATCGCTGTGGTAATACTCTGGGGGTAATCGCTGTGGTAATACTCTGGGGGTAATCGCTGTGGTAATACTCTGGGGGTAATCGCTGTGGTAATACTCTGGGGGTAATCGCTGTGGTAATACTCTGGGGGTAACCGCTATGGTAATACTCTGGGGGTAACCGCTATGGTATTACTCTGGGGGTAACCGCTGTGGTATTACTCTGGGGGCAATCGCTATGGTATTCACTCTGGGGGTAACCGCTGTGGTAATACTCTGGGGGCAATCGCTGTGGTAATACTCTGGGGGTAATCGCTATGGTAATCACTCTGGGGGCAATCGCTATGGTAATCACTCTGGGGGCAACCGCTATGGTAATCACTCTGGGGGTAACCGCTATGGTAATACTCTGGGGGTAACCGCTATGGTAATCACTCTGGGGGTAACCGCTATGGTAATACTCTGGGGGCAACCGCTATGGTAATCACTCTGGGGGCAACCGCTATGGTAATACTCTGGGGGTAGTCGCTATGGTAATACTCTGGGGGTAATCGCTATGGTAATACTCTGGGGGTAGTCGCTATTGTAATACTCTGGGGGTTCGCTATGGTAATACTCTGGGGGTAGTCGCTATTGTAATACTCTGGGGCCGTTGCTATTGTATTACTCTGGGACCGTTACTATTGTAATACCCTGGGACCGTTACTATTGTAATACCCTGGGGCCGTTACGATTGTAATACTCTGGGACTGTTACTATTGTAATACCCTGGAGTCGTTACAATTGTATTACTCTGGGGTTGTTGCTATGTTACTCAGGGTTATTACTATATTACTCTGGGGTTATTACTCTGGGGTATATAGTAATATATCCCCTTCTCTATCTGCCTCAGGCCCTGATCACATCACACTGATCCAGTATTATGAAGGACCAGAAGATTTCAATACAAACACAAAACCTGGTTTGCTACAGTCTGTCTCATTGACACGCTAACCAGAATACGGCAATAATAACAATGACTGAAAACATTATAAACCTAGCAGTTATACAGTAGTAGTATGCATTCTAGACCTGGTAGTTATACAGTAGTAGTATCCATTCTAGACCTGGTAGTTATACAGTAGTAGTATCCATTCTAGACCATCAGCCCGACATTGTGACTTAACAACATCAGTTGTTGAATCCACCCCAGACCTCATTGTGACTATAAATCTGGTTAATCCAGGCAGTGGAGATTTAACAAGTTGCTTAACATTTTGCCAGGCCTTTGATCTCCTAAAGAAAACACTTCCTGGTTAAATAAAGGCTTTTATTGTTTCATCAAGACTCTGAAGTTGAATCCGCTACTGTAGCACTTCCATATAATCCAACTACTGTATACACACCCAATCCAGCTACTGTATACACACCCAGTCCAGCTACTGTATACACACCCAGTCCAGCTACTGTATACACACCCAGTCCAGCTACTGTATACACACCCAGTCCAACTACTGTATACACACCCAGTCCAGCTACTGTATACACACCCAGTCCAGCTACTGTATACACACCCAGTCCAGCTACTGTATACACACCCAGTCCAGCTACTGTATATACAGTGTTATTACTAAATCAAATTGTATGTCACAATGTCAGTAGATGTCCCCATTGTGCTTTTTGACTTGATCCCCATTATTTGCAGGTCTAGTTTCCCCTGAGACCTCAGTTCTGTGCTCAGTGTATGTTAGCACCCTGCCCTAGTGTTCTGACTACAATTCAGTTTTTGTTTATTTTTTTGTGAGTTTCTTTAGCTAGACCTCACAGTCTTGAAATGTCTGATCTTCTGGGTTCTGACTATTCGTGGCTCAGTTGGTTAAGTGACTGCTCACTCCGGAGACCCAGGTTCACGGGTCCTGACAATTGTATGACTGAATACAACAGGTGTAGTAGTCACAGTGAAATGCTAGACCTCACAGTGAAATGCTGAATACAACAGGTGTAGTAGACCTGAATCACAGTGAAATGCTGAATACAACAGGTGTAGTAGACCTCACAGTGAAATGCTGAATACAACAGGTGTAGTAGACCTCACAGTGTAATGCTGAATACAACAGGTGTAGTAGACCTCACAGTGTAATGCTGAATACACAGGTGTAGTAGAACCAGTGAAATGCTGAATCAGGTCAGTGAAATGCTGAATACAACAGGTGTAGTAGACCTCACAGTGAAATGCTTAACTTACAAGCCCTTAACCAACGATGCAGTTTTAGAAAATAACATTTTTTTTTTTAAAGTACGAGATGAGAATAACAAATAATTCTCATCTCTTACATTTTTTTTTTTTTAAATGGTATTTTCTAAAACTGCTAAAAACAGGTGGTAGCGGTATAGAGTCAATGTCCGGGGCACTGGTGTCGGGGTAATTGAGGTAATATGTACATGTTGGTAGAGTTATTAAAGTGACTATGCATAAATAAGAGTGAGTAGCAGCAGCGTAGAGGAGAGGGGGGGGCAATGCAAAATAGTCTGGGTGGCCATTTGATTAGCTGTTCAGGAGTCTTATGGCTTGATGGTAGAAGCTTTTTAGAAGCCTCTTGGATCTAGACTTGGCGCTCTGGTAACGCTTGCCGTGTGGTAGCAGAGAGAACAGTCTATGACTAGGATGGCTCGAGTCTGACAATTTTTTTGGCCTTCCTCTGACACAGCCTGGTACAGAGGTCCAAGATGGCAGGAGGCTTGGCCCTGGTGATGTACTGGGCCGTATGCATTACCCTCTGTAGTGCCTTGCGGTTGGAGGCCGAGCAGTTGCCATACCAGGCGGTGATGCAACCAGTCAGGATGCTCTCAATGGTGCAGCTGTATCCTTTTGAGGATCGGAGGACCCATGCCAAATATTTTCAGTCACCTGAGGGGGAATAGGTTTTGTCGTGCCCTCTTCACGACTGTCACCTGGACTCCATAACTTCCTTGATTACCTGCCCTATTTTTGTCACACCCTTAAATTCCTGCCCCAGGCCTTATTGTTTCAGATTCATGTGCTGTTAGTGTTTCATGTTTGTATTATATTCCATTTATGTGATTAAATATTCACTCCCTGTACTTGCTTCCCGACTCTCAGCGCACATCGTTACACTGGGGCTCCGTTCACGAACACAAACAGACCCCACAGAGCCCCAGCAACACAATTAGACCGAATCATGAGAAAGAAAAAGATCATAACTTGACACATTGGAAAGATTTAACCAACAAAACAGAGCAAACTAGAATGCTATATGGCCTTAAACAGAGAGTACACAGTGGCAGAATACCTGACCACTGTGACTGACTGAAAATTAAGGAAAGCTCTGTCTATGTACAAACTCAGTGAGCATGGCCTTGCTATTGAGAAAGGTCGCGGAAGGCAGACCAAGCTCTCAAAATACAAGTTATGTCCACACTGCCCCCAAAATGAGGTAGAAGCTGAGCTGCACTTCCTAACCTCCTGCCAAATGTATGACGATATTAGAGAGACAAATTTCCCTCAGATTACACAGATACAAAGTTCTTTGATCACCATGGGACAGGGGCCTTCTTGAAGAGGGGGAGGAATCTGTTCTTTGATCACCATGGGACAGGGGCCTTCTTGAAGAGGAGGAATCTGTTCTTTGATCACCATGGGACAGGGGCCTTCTTGAAGAGTAGGAATCTGTTCTTTGATCACCATGGGACAGGGGCCTTCTTGAAGAGGAGGAGGAATCTGTTCTTTGATCACCATGGGACAGGGGCCTTCTTGAAGAGGAGGAGGAATCTGTTCTTTGATCACCATGGGACAGGGGCCTTCTTGAAGAGGAGGAGGAATCTGTTCTTTGATCACCATGGGACAGGGGTCTTCTTGAAGAGGAGGAATCTGTTCTTTGATCACCATGGGACAGGGGTCTTCTCAGCAAGGCGTCAATTTAGAAGCCACTGCCATTCTATTCCATATTATATTCACACCCAGCGGCAGATCTGAAGTGTGTGTGTGTGTTTATTTTATTGAACCTTTATTTTAACAGGGAATAAATGCTGAGACCAAGGTCTGTTCTATAGATGAGCCCTGTCTGGCACCACATTACACATCAAAATACAATAAACACATGTTATTATACACAACAATACATGAAAACAAAACACATTCATAAAAAAAGACACCTTCAGTAAAAGTGTGTGTGTTGTACCAACCAACATCAGTGTCTCCCTGCACCAGTTTAGTGACAAAGCCCCAGTCTGTTTCAGTGGAAAACACCCATGTAATGTTGATGACCCACACACACAAAATGTACCAAGGATCCCCATTAGTTCCTGCCAAGGCAGAGCTACTCTTCCTGGGGTTTATTATGGATCCCCATTAGTTCCTGCCAAGGCAGAGCTACTCTTCCTGGGGTTTATTATGGATCCCCATTAGTTCCTGCTACATTATTACACAGCTATATCTTCCTGGTGTTTATTATGGATCCCCATTAGTTCCTCTACTCTACCACTACATATCTACAATACAACACATTATTACACCACTACTCTACCACTACATATCTACAATACATTATTACACCACTACATATCTACAATACAACACCACTATATATCTACAATACATTATTACACGACAACATATCTACAATACAACACATTATAACACCACTACTCTAACACTATACATCTACAATACAACACATTATTACACCACTAGATATCTACAATACAACACATTACACCACTACATATCAACAATATAATACATTATAACACCACTACATATCTACAATACAACACATTATTACACCACTACTCTACTACTACATATCTACAATACAACACATTATTACACAACTACATAACAATATAATACATTATAACACCACTACATATCTACAATACAACACATTATTACACCACTACACATCTACAATACAACACATTAATACACACTACTCTACCACTACATATCTACAATACAACACATTATTACACCACTACTCTACCAATCTACCACTACATATCTACAATACAACACATTATTACACCACTACATATCTACAATACACCACACCACTACATATCAACATATCAATACAACACGTTATTACACCACTACATTATAACACCACTACTACAATACAACACATTATTACATATCTACAATACATATTACAATACAACACACTACTCTACCACTACATATCTACAATACATTATTACACCACTACTCTACCACTACCATATCTACAATACCACACATTATTACACCACTACATATCTACAATACATTATTACACCACTACATATCTACAATACAACACATTATTACACCACTATATATCTACAATACATTATTACACCACTACATATCTACAATACAACACATTATTACACCACTACTCTACCACCATACATATCTACAATACAACACATTATTACACCACTACTCTACCACTACATATCTACAATACATTATAACACCACTACTCTACCACTACATATCTACAATACAACACACATTATTACACCACTACATATCTACAATACATTATTACACCACTACATATCTACAATACAACACATTATTACACTACATATCTACAATATCATTATTACAATACATTATTACACCACTACATATCTACAATACAACACATTTATTACACCACTACTCATTATAACACCAATACATATCTACAATACAACACATTATAACACCACTCTACCACTACATATCTACAATACAACACATTACTACACCACTACATATCTACAATACAACACATTACTACACCACTACATATCTACAATACAACACATTATTACACCACTCTACCACTACATATCTACAATACAACACATTACTACACCACTACATATCTATCAACAATACAACACATTATTACACACACTCTACCACTACATATCTACAATACAACACATTATTACGCCACTACATATCTACAATACAACACATTATTACACCACTACATTATAACACATATCTACTACTCTACCACTACATATCTACCACTACAATACAATACAACACATTATTACACCACTACTACTACACATTATTAGAGTTATCTACAATACAACACATTATAACACCACTACTACTAACAGAGTTATGGTACATACAGACTACTAAAGGAGTTATGGTATATACTACTAGTGGAGTTGTGGTACATACAGACTACTAACATAGCTATGGTACATACAGACTACTAAAGGAGTTATGGCACAGATAGACTACTAAAGGAGTTATGGTACATACAGACTACTAACAAAGTTGTGGTACATACAGACTACTAACAGAGTTGTGGTTTATACTACTAGTGGAGTTATGGTACATACAGGCTACTAATGGAGTTATGGTACATACAGACTACTAACAGAGTTGTGGTACATACTAATAATGGAGTTATGGTACATACAGACTACTAACAGTTATGGCACATACAGACTACTAAAGGAGTTATGGTATATTCATACTACTGGCAGAGGTATGGTACATACAGACTACTAACAGAGTTATGGTACATACAGACTACTGGCAGAGGTATGGTACATACAGACTACTAACAGAGTTATGGTACATACAGACTACTAAAGGAGTTATGGCACAGATAGACTACTAAAGGCGTTATGGTACATACGGACTACTAACATAGTTGTGGTACATACTACTAGTAGAGTTATGGTACATACAGACTACTAACATAGTTGTGGTACATACAGACTACTAAAGGAGTTATGGTATATTCATACTACTAACAGAGTTATGGTACATACAGACTACTAAAGGAGTTATGGTACAGATAGACTACTAAAGGAGGTATGGTACATACAGACTACTAACATAGTTGTGGTACATACTACTAGTGGAGTTATGGTACATACAGACTACTAACAGAGTTAGGTACATACAGACTACTAAAGGAGTTATGGTACATACAGACTACTAAAGGAGTTATGGTATATTCATACTACTAACAGAGTTTTGGTACATACTACTAGTGGAGTTATGGTACATACAGACTACTAAAGGAGTTATGGCACAGATAGACTACTAAAGGAGTTATGGTATATTCATACTACTAACAGAGTTTGGTACATACATACTACTAAGTGGAGTTATGGTACATACAGACTACTAAAGGAGTTATGGTACATACAGACTACTTAAGGAGTTATGGTACATACAGACTACCTAATTAATTAAGGAGTTATGGTACATACAGACTACTAACAAAGTTATGGTACATACAGACTACTTAAGGAGTTATGGTACATACAGACTACAACCCACCCCTCCAGTCCTGATCTTTACACCCTGTGGATAGTCCAAACGCTAACATAATCTACAAATAGAGACCAGAGACCCTGCCAGTCCTGATCTTTACACCCTGTGGATAGTCCAAACGCTAACATAATCTACAAATAGAGATCAGCCGAGTTGTGTTCCAGATGGGACATAATTTTTCTTTACACCTAAACACCATCAGAATGCATAGCTAGCAGTGCACTGGAATGAAATGCACTCTCATGGGATGTGTGGCCAGAAAAAGGAACTGAAAGTTTACCCCAATAAGCCAGGAATATGACTGCAGAGGCATACTGTATGTGTGCTTCTATGGCTACATTCACCATGCCACTGCCTATTCAATGTGTTCAGTTAGCAAACAGACAGCTCATCCTCCAGTTATTACAGTCAACACACCTATACTGACTGGACAAAACATTAAGGACACCTGCTCTTTCCATGATAGACTGACCAGGTGAATCCAGGTCAAAGCTATGATCCCTTATTGATGTCACTAAATCCACTTCAATCAGTGTAGATGAAGGGGAGGAGACAGGTTGAAGAAGGATTTTTAAGCCTTGAGACAATTGAGACATGGATTGTGTCTGTGTGCCATTCAGAGGGTGAATGGATGTCAGAAGGTGAATTCACCAATTTGTAAGTCGCTCTGGATAAGAGCGTCTGCTAAATGACTTAAATGTAAATGTAAATGTAATGGGAAAGACAAAACATTTAAGTGCCTTTGAACGGGGTATGGTAGTAGGTACCAGGCACACCGGTTTGTGTCAAGAACTGCAACACTGCTGGGTTTTTCCATGCTCAACAGTTTGCTGTGTGTATCAAGAATGGCCCACCACCCAAAGGACGGCCAGCCAACTTGACACAACTGTGGGAATCATTGGAGTCAACATGGACCAGCATCTCCAGCGCCAGCAAAATGTTCTCTCAGTCTCATGGTAAAATGTGACTCATTTCAGGAAACTACTTCACAGGAGAATATTTGAAAGTAAACTGTTTTTTTGGCAGAAATTCCTTCTGTAACATGTGAACTTTCATGTGGCTTAATAACAAACTTGTATGCCATCTGTAAATACGAATAAAATTTTTAAATGACGAGCCTAGTTGGTTTAGCCGCAGAAAAAGTCAGCAACCCGCCAGCTGACCAGGATTGGCTGAGATAATGAGTGGGCTGGACATGCCGAGAGATGAGTTCGGATTGGTCTGCCATGTAGCACACTTCTGTCTATTGGAGCTGGTCAGTATGTGTAGGTAATCCTGTCTAATGCTGCTTTTTTTTAATGTATCACATAGTAGAACTGTATAAGTGTTGCTCTCCACATTCTGGACGGCCAAGTTTTGAAATCACTAGAATTAGAGTATGATAGCTAAGGAGATGGAGGAAACACCTGTCTCTGGATTACATCTTCAAACTAAGGGCAACCATGGTATCCGTGGAAGGGAGAAGCGTCCATCCATGTGGTATACGGGTAAGATAGTCTAGCTAGCTACATTTTCAGATATTACATGTTTCTAATTTCGACAGAAGTTGTTTTCATTTCAAGTTAAAGTGCATTGTTAGCTCGCTAGCTAACGTTACGTGTATGATCTTCTTATTCGTATCTCAGAGCCATTTGCATTGCTAGTTATAACCTAATGTTAGCTAGCTAACATTGAACCTGGTTGGTTAGCTACCTGCAAATTCCCTCAGGGTAGTAACATCATGAGTTGGGATTATGGTTCATTATTTACCTAGATAGCTAGCTGCATGTTTCAACAAAAGACTCACTATGCAAGTAACCATTTCAATAGAATGTTCATGATGTCACTATGACAACTGTCAATAGACGTAGCTGGTAAATTCTCTCTGGTTATCTGTGCTGATATCAGAGCACTCTCATCTCAGTGTGCCAGAGCACAGAATAACTGATTCATTTACAAACACTCAACACCCGTTGAATACGGCCGGGGTCAGTAAACGTTGGCAGAAAAGTGTAAATTGCGCCAGCCACAGCTGCAGTCACCAACGCTCTGGATAACATGAAAACAGCCTAACCAGCTCTGCAAGGGGAGTAAAGTGGTCAGAGTGGGGTGTTCTCTCATTTGTGTCTGGAAGTAGCTAACCAACATTAGCCAGTTATCTTGGGTGCTTGATTGCTGCTGTTTGGACAGACCGCTCAGATCAATCCTTAAAGAGATGGGTGGGGCTAAAGCTTTTAAGAGGGTGTGAACAATGCTGAATGGGTGTAGACAAAGAAGAGACCCCCCACCCCCCCGCGCAAGCCCACCCACCAATGAATGTCTGGCCACACTACGGATACAGACGCACAGCTGTCTACCTCAGTTACAGAATACTGCTGCCCTATAAAAAACATTTGTGGGAGAAGGACGGTTTCCAAATGACTCCTTGTTGAAATGTTTAAATGCGTCCAAAGCCCTGTATAAAAGGAGGTCTGATACGATCAACAGTGTTCATTTACATCGTCTGTTATGGATCCAAGTCACTGACAACTCCTATCAGCACAGCATAATAAGGCTTTGTGGCCATCTGCCTCACATTGTATCAGGCTGGGGGGGGGGGGGGCAATGATCACACCGCCTCACATTGTATCAGGCTGGGGGGGAGGCAATGATCACACCGCCTCACATTGTATCAGGCTGGGGGGGCAATGATCACACCGCCTCACATTGTATCACAAATAGGGGGCAATGATCCACCGCCTCACATTGTATCAGGCTGGGGGGGGGCAATGATCACACCGCCTCACATTGTATCAGGCTGGGGGGGGGGGCATCACACCGCCTGATCACACCGCCTCACATTGTATCAGGCTGGGGGGGGGGGGCAATGATCACACCGCCTCACATTGTATCAGGCTGGGGGGGGGCAATGATCACACCACCTCACATTGTATCAGGCTGGGGGTGCACTGATCACACCGCCTCACATTGTATCAGGCTGGGGGGGGGGGGCAATGATCACACCGCCTCACATTGTATCAGGCTGTCATGGTGGGGGGGCAATGATCACACCGCCTCACATTGTATCAGGCTGGGGGGGGGGGGCAAATCACACCGCCTCACATTGTATCAGGCAACAATGATACCGCCTCACATTGTATCAGGCTGGGGGGTTAAATCCACTTCAATCAGTGTAGATGAAGGGGAGGAGCACACCGCCACATTGTATCAGGCTCAGGACACACCTCACATTGTATCAGGCTGGGGGGGGGCAATGATCACACCGGGGCAATGATCACACCGCCTCACATTGTATCAGGCTGGGGGGGGGGGGGCAATGATCACACCGCCTCACATTGTATCAGGCTGGTATGATCACACCGTGCACATTCAGGGGGGGGGCAATGATCACACCGCCTCACATTGTATCAGGCTGGGGGGGGGTATGATCACATGTCACATTGTATCAGGCTGGGGGGCAATGATCACCGCCTCAACATTGTATCAGGCTGGGGGGGCAATGATCACACCGCCTCACATTGTATCAGGCTGGGGGGGGTGGGAATCAGGCTGGGGGGGAGTCACACCATGGACACATTGTATCAGGCGTGGGGCGCCCGCCTCACATGTATCAGGCTAATGATCACTGCCTCACATTGTTAATCAGGCAAATGATCATCACCGCCTCACATTGTATCAGGCTGGGGGGGCAATGATCACTGGGGGGGCATCTTCATGATCACACGCCTCACATTGTATCAGGCTAATCACACCGCCTCACATTGTCACCGCCTCACATTGTATCAGGCTGGGGGTCAGCAATGATCACACCGCCTCACATTGTATCAGGCTGGGGGGGGGCAATGATCACACTGCCATGGCAATTGTATCAGGCTGGGGGGGCAATGAGGTCACACCGCCTCACATTGTATCAGGCTGGGGGGGCAATGATGAACCGTCTACATTGTATCAGGCTGGGGGGGGGGGGGGCAAGTTTTGATCACACCGCCTACATTATATAGCTAAGGGATAAGGAACACACCGCTAACATTGTATCATGTTAACATTGCAGGCCATGGTATCCAGGCTGGGGGGGGCAATGATCACACCCCTCACATTGTATCAGGCTGGGGGGGGGTAAGATGTCTAGCTACCGCCTCACATTGTATCAGGCTGGGGGGGGGGGTTTCTAATGATCACACCGCCTCACAGTTGTCATCAGGCTGGGGGGGGGGGCATTGATCACACCGCCTCACATTGTATCAGGCTGGGGGGGCAATGATCACACCGCATTGGGGGGGGCTGATGTTATCACCGCCTCACATTGTATCAGGCTGGGGGGGGGGCAATGATCACACCGCCTCACATTGTATCAGGCTGGGGGGGGGGGGCAATGATCACACCGTTCACATTTATCAGGCTGGGGGGGGGCTGCATGTTTCAACACCGCCTCACATTGTATCAGGCTAGAATGGGCATGATGTCACCGACAACTCACATTGTATCAGGCTGGGGGGGTTAAATCACCGCCTCATTGTATCAGGCTGGGGGAGCACTCATCTCAGTGTGCCTCACATTGTATCAGGCTGGGGGGGGGGGGCATTTACAAACACCAACACCCATTGTATCAGGCTGGGGGGGGGGCAATGATCACACCGCCTCACATTGTATCAGGCTGGGGGGGGCACAGCTGCAGTCACCACCGCCTGGATAACATTGTATCAGGCTGGGGGGGGGGGGGTAAAACCGCCTCACATTCATCAGGCTGGGGGGGGGTGTTCTCACATTGTATCAGGTAGCAATATCAACCGCCTCACATTGTATCTGCTGTTTACAGAATACGCTCACATCAACCCTTAGGCTGGGGGGGGGGCAATGATCACACCGCCTCACATTGTATCAGGCTGGGGGGGTTTGATCACACCGCCTCACATTGTATCAGGCTGGGGGGGCAATGATCACACCGCCTCACATTGTATCAGGCTGAATGGGGGGACAAAGAGAGCCACACCGCCTCACCCACCAATCAGGCTGGCCACACTACGGATACACCGCTCACATTCTACCTCAGGTTACAGAATACTGCTCACCTATAAAAGGCTTTGGGGGAGAACACCGTTTCAATTGATCAGGCTTGTTGAAATGTTCACCGCCTCAGCATTGTATCAGGAGGTCTAACGATCAACAGTCACATTTATCATCGTCTGTTATGGGGGGTCACTGATCACTACCGCACACATTGTATCAGGCTGGGGGGGGGGGGGCCATCCGCCTCACATTGTATCAGGCTGGGGGGGGGGGGCAATGATCACACCGCCTCACATTGTATCAGGCTGGGGGGGGGCAATGATCACACCGCCTCACATTGTATATCAGGCTGGGGGGAAATGATCACACCGCCTCACATTGTATCAGGCTGGGGGGGCAATGATCACACCGCCTCACATTGTATCAGGCTGGGGGGGGGGGGGGCAATGATCACACCGCCTCACATTGTATCAGGCTGGGGGGGTAATGATCACCTGCCTCACATTGTATCAGGCTGGGGGGGCTATAGTACAGAACTGTCCCATGTCATCCGCAGAACTGTCACATTGTATCAGGCTGGGGGGGCCATGATCACACCATGCCATCACATTGTATCAGGCTGGGTACAGGGCTATAGTACAGAACTGTCCCATGTCATCCTATAGTACAGAACTGTCCCATGCTATCCGTACAGAACTGTCCCTCACATTGTATCAGACCTGTCCCATGTCATCCTATAGTACAGACCGTCCCTCACATTGTATCAGGCATGGGGTCCCATGATCACAGACCTGCCTGTCATTGTATCAGGCTGTCCCATGTCATCCTATAGTACAGACCACCACTATAGTACAGACCTGTCCCATGTCATCCTATAGTACAGACCTGTCCCATGTCATCCTATAGTACAGACCTGTCACATGTCATCCTATCAGGCTGTCCCATGTCATCCTATGTCAGAACCGCCTCATGTCACATAGTTGTCCCAGGTACAGGGGGTCATCCTATAGTTAACTGTCCCTCTATAGTACATTGTCATCTATAGTACAGAAGGCTATAGTACACTGTCACCACCACCATAGTACAGGACCTTGGTACAGAACTGTCCCATGTCATCCTATAGTACAGAACTGTCCCATGTCATCCTATAGTACAGAACTGTCCCATGTCATCTTGGTATGGCTGGGAAAGCCTACAGGAAACACTATATAAGCTACATGCAAATACACAAACCTGTTTAGGAAATATACCTGTACAACAACTACAGGTCACCTAATGTTAAATGTAGCATTATAACCACCCACTAAGGTGCAACATGTTAAATGTAGCATTATAACCACCCACTAAAGTGCAACATGTTAAATGTAGCATTATAACCACCCACTAAGGTGCAACATGTTAAATGTAGCATTATAACCACCCACTAAGGTCCAACATGTTAAATGTAGCATTATAACCACCCACTAAGGTCCAACATGTTAAATGTAGCATTATAACCACCCACTAAGGTCCAACATGTTAAATGTAGCATTATAACCACCCACTAAGGTGCAACATGTTAAATTAAATGTCCAACATGTTAAAGCATTATAACCACCCACTAAGGTCCAACATGTTAAATGTAGCATTATAACCACCCACTAAGATCCAACATGTTCAATGTAGCATTATAACCACCCACTAAGGTGCAACATGTTAAATGTAGCATTAGTGGGTGGTTATAATGCTACATGGCATTGGTGGGTAAGAGCTCTACTTCATCAGCCACGTTGGTGAGTGGTCAGGGCTCCACAGTGCCAGCATTTCGCTGCAATTTGTTAATAAAAAACATATGATCACATTTACTGTAAAATAAATGCTGCAGTAGCTGTTTTCAAAGTATTTCTGCTGTTTTGTTTCATAGCTAGTAAATTAATCTCACAAAGTCAAAAACGATGTATCCTATAGCCTCACACTGCAACCAGTGTTGCCATTTTCACAATTTTCCCGCCAAATCGGGCTATTTTGAAAACTATGTCGCCGGAGAAAATGTATTGGTCGCAGGTTGTGGGTTTTTGAGCTACTTCTAAATTTACCAGTTGTAGGTAGGGCTATTTAACATGTCATTATGGAGACTACTGTTTACCAGTTGACTACTGTTTACCAGGTAGGACTATTTAACATGTCATTATGGAGACTACTGTTTACCAGTTGTAGGTAGGGCTATTTAACATGTCATTATGGAGACTACTGTTTACCAGTTGTAGGTAGGGCTATTTAACTCATTATAACATGTCATTAGGGCTATTTAATGGAGACTACTGTTTACCTGACTACTGTTTGTAGGTAGGGCTATTTAACATGTCATTATGGAGACTACTGTTTACCAGTTGTAGGTAGGGCTATTTAACATGTCATTATGGAGACTACTGTTTACCAGTTGTAGGTAGGGCTATTTAACATGTCATTATGGAGACTACTGTTTACCAGTTGTAGGTAGGGCTATTTAACATGTCATTATGGAGACTACTGTTTACCTGTTGTAGGTAGGGCTATTTAACATGTCATTATGGAGACCACTGTTTACCAGTTGTAGGTAGGGCAACATTTAACATGTCATTATGGAGACTACTGTTTACCATAAAACATTAACCATTGGAGATTATATAACAGTTGACAAATAACAAGCTAATCTCGCATTGGAAATAAAAGGCCATTTATAGTTTGTTGTCTCAACATCTTGCACATAACAATGGCACAATTTCCAGAAAATAGCCCAAAGTTGGTCCAAGTGTTTCTTGCTCAGAGATTGAGATCCTCCGTCCAACTTTCAGCACATAAACTCTCCTGTCAGACTGATCTCCAGTTGTGCACATGAACAAACAGGATTTATCTACAATTATAAACTGGTTGGTTTGAACCCTGAATGCAGATTGGATGACAGCCATGGTATATCAGGCGTGTACCACAGAGGACAAAAACATACTTTATACTGATCTCATCCCGTTGGTAACCAGTTTATAATAGCGAGAAGGCACCGCAGGGGTGTGGCCAATCTACCACAGCTCAGGACCATGTCCAGAGAACAGCCCTTAGCTGTGGTATATTGGCCATATACCACACCTGCTCCGGCCTTATTGCTCAAAGCAGTCAAAACAAATTAAATCGACATCCATTGATGGAAAATGATCTGGAGAGTTTAACAAGGGCGACTTATCTTTTCTCTTGTGTCATGTTCTTAAACTGGCAAGAATTATTTTTTTGATGGAAAACCGAATTTAGCTTCTTAGACTACATCGTTAAAAATACAATTTAGCTCGACCTGGCAACCCTGGCTGCAACACTGTCTGATACAATTTAGCTAGACCTGGCTACCCTGGCTGCAACACTGTCTGATACAATTTAGCTAGGCCTGGCTACCCTGGCTGCAACACTGTCTGATACAATTTAGCTAGACCTGGCTACCCTGGCTGCAACACTGTCTGATACAATTTAGCTAGACCTGGCTACCCTGGCTGCAACACTGTCTGATACAATTTAGCTCGACCTGGCAACCCTGGCTGCAACACTGTCTGATACAATTTAGTTAGACCTGGCAACCCTGGCTGCAACACTGTCTGATACAATTTAGCTAGACCTGGCAACCCTGGCTGCAACACTGTCTGGCTGGGGACTGTGCTCCATGAAGAGCTGACTGATACAAGATTCATTTTTAGCAAGTGCTGGCTGCAACACTTGATAAAAGTTGGTCTAATTTACTTGAAATGAAAGTCTACTGAAGTGAGACTTTGTCATTGTGTTTCTTGAATATTTACATTGTTTTGTTCACAAGCTAGGTTGTTTTTGGCCTAACGTTTGACTTTCAACAGCAATTTAGCTATACAGCTACCCTTAGCCAGGGAAGAAAAGACAAGGCTTCTACGAGTCAGACTCAATCTCACAGGCACTAACATGACTCCAGTGACGTTACCCGGCTGCAACACTCCGCAATTTAAAGGGGCAAGGCTAAACATGTTTCTCTCTGTGATATGTTGGTAACAAGTCACAAAATTAAACAATATACCACATGATTTCTTACTAGTAAACAGTTTTATTGTTTAATGAAAGTCAATACAAAGTGAGACTTGTCAGTGTTTTTGTGTTTTGTTGTGTCATTTTAGTGGGGGAACGTTTATTTGGGCTGAAGTAAAAAAAGGCTTCTACCTGCAGCAATCTCACAGGTATACATGACTCCAGTACATTTTATGTAACCTCCTGATTACAAGTTGGACCTGTTATATTGTGACATTTAACAAGTTGGACCTTTATTTAACCACCCAGTTTAGTAGGTTCAACTTGTTTAAGAAATTACAAACCACCCACAGTGTTTTTGTGTTTTGTTGGTGTCATTTTAGTGGGGGAAAAAATTTGGGCTTATAACCACCCAGCAGTGGTGCAACATGTTAAATAACAAGTAGCATTATAACCACCCACTAAGGTGCAACATGTTAAATGTAGCATTATAACCACCCACTAAGGTGCAACATGTTAAATGTAGCATTATAACCACCCACTAAGGTGCAACATGTTAAATGTAGCATTATAACCACCCACTAAGGTGCAACATGTTAAATGTAGCATTATAACCACCCACTAGGGTACAACATGTTAAATGTAGCATTATAACCACCCACTAAGGTGCAACATGTTAAATGTAGCATTATAACCACCCACTAGGGTACAACATGTTAAATGTAGCATTATAACCACCCACTAGGGCACAACATGTTAAAGGCCTAGTTATTACACTGTACTAATAGGAATAATAATCACATGAATAACTACTGTAAAGTGTGAACCATGGGTGGATGACAGAAAGCAATAGGTTAAGTCACAAATGAACACCTATTCCCTATTTAGTGAACTACTTGGGCCCAGATCCCTACTGTAAAGTAGACTCCTGAAGGAAACCTTGTGTAAATCCCTCAGGATTTGCTAGCAACAACAATGAGTCACCATCAGTCGATTCTTGTAAAAATGTCAACTCTGAAAACGCGTAGCTACCTGTACAAGTCTGTCCTGTACAACTGCGGTCCTTCAGAGGTTGCATTCGATTAAAATATATATAATTAAAGAATTCATTTCAGCACCCCGCAGAAAGATCGCAATTGTACAGGACAAAGATAGGTACGTTTACAGAATTGACATTTTTACCAGAATCGACTCTTTAATAGTCATTGTTGTTGTGGGTCGAGGTATGAAAAGTCAACTTCGCGTCAGTATGAGAGACCGGAGTTCAGCATGAATAATATCACATACTGTCTAACAGCCTACGGTATGTCATAGTCCACAAACAATCAAACTCACACCAGTTTGACTTATTCACACATTGTTTCACTTGCATTAGATGCACAATGTGTTCATTTTCAACTAAATGTTCAATAAATGCCAGATGTGTGGTTGGTGTGGTCTGTACTACGAAAGTACACTTCACTACAGAAAGTGTGTTACGTATCCACGTAAAAAATAAACTAAAATAAACTACAACAGATGAAAGACTTGTAAAGTAACTATAACAATAGAGTGTAAATAACAGCGATATGTAGAACAGGCAAATCACAACTAATGAACTGCTAATCGTGTGTAGCGTTTTCATTTCTAACACACGTTTTGCTGAACCCAAGAACACACCCACTGGGAATACACTGGTTGAATCAACGTTGTTTCCACGTCATTTCAATTCAATTTCAAATTGGAATAGACATTCAATTGACGTCTGTGTCCAGTTGGCAACAACAATAGGCCAATTATGTCTGATTTATTTAAATAACATAAATAAAGTCAACTCACCGCTTCCCAATTGCAAGCCAAAAAGCCACAAGTGTTTGGCAAGCAGACGCGCTCGCTTTTTTTAACGAGGCTACTTGTTTCAGGTCTTGTCCAAATCTACTGTGTTACCACGCACTCCTTATACCCACGTGTCATGTGAACAACTAGAAAAGAAGAAGAACTTTTCGTTGAAACCAAACTTCGTCAGTGAGCACACTTTCCGTGCAGTCTGCTCCGGTCTTATCTCTCCCGTCGCATTGGAGTTGTCCTTCTGCAGCATACTGCACATGCGCAGCAGCAGCCTGGCGCAACACTCTTCCTCATGGGGCCACACAACGGATCTGGATGGAGCCAGAGAGGAAGAGGAAAAGCAAGAGCTTTCACTCTCGACAAAATATTCCCAATCCGTTTCTACGGGTTTATTTTGGGCCTAAGCTTTTTCGCCTGCATTCCAGCCTTTTGAACAACGACTCCATTCTTAGGGTGGAGACATGATGAGCATCTCGTCATTATATATATATCTCTGGTGGAGGGTTTTGGAGGTGTGGAAAGGTGGAGGCAATGCTCTTTACAGGGGTGCCGGTTCTGAGTCAATCTGCGGGGGTTCAGGTTAGTCGAGGTCATTGTACATGTAGGAAGGGGTAAAGTTACTATGCATAAAAATTAAACAAATCAAATGTTATTTGTCCATGCGCCGAATACAACAGATGTGGAACTTACAGTGAAATGCTTAATTACAAGCCCTTAACCAACAATGCAGTTTTAAGAAAATAGAGTTAAGAAAATATGTACTAAATTAACTATTTTTCCCTTTAGTTTATTTAGTTTAATAACAATAATGAGGCTATATACAGGGGGTACCAGTACCGAGTCAATGTGCAGGGGTACAGGTTATTCGAGATAATTTGTACATGTAGGTAGTGGGTAGGGGTAAAGGGACTATGCATAGATAAGAAACAGTGAGTGGCAACAGTTTAAAAACAGGGGGGGTCAGTAAAAATAGTCGTCATGTAAAAATAGTCTGGGTAGCCATGACTTTGCAGGGGCTCAGGTCGGCACCGCTTGCCAGGCTCAGGATCAGGGATCAGGCAGGCAGGTGAGACCAGGGACAAGTGCAGACTGTGGTGAAGTAACAATGTTTATTGTAACAAGTGGTCAGGGCAGGTTAACAACAGGTCAAGTAAGTCAGGGGTTGATAAGGCTCAGAGGGAGTGGTCAGGCAGGTACAGGGATGGCAGGCAGGATCAGGGAGTGGTCAGGCTCAGGGACAGGGAGTGGTCAGGCAGGCTCAGGCAGGGAGTGGTCAGGGGACAGGGAGTGGTCAGGCAGGCTCAGGGCTCAGGCAGGATCAGGGACAGGGAGTGGTCAGGCAGGCTCAGGATCAGGGAGTGGTCAGGCAGGGCTCAGGGAGTGGTCAGGCAGGCTCAGGGACAGGGAGTGGTCAGGCAGGATCAGGGAGTGGTCAGGCAGGCTCAGGATCAGGGAGTGGTCAGGCAGGATCAGGCTCAGGGAGTGGTCAGGCAGGATCAGGGAGTGGTCAGGCAGGGATCAGGGAGTGGTCAGGCAGGATCAGGCAGGGAGTGGTCAGGCAGGCTCAGGATCAGGGAGTGGTCAGGCAGGCTCAGGGAGTGGTCAGGCAGGATCAGGGAGTGGTCAGGCAGGCTCAGGACAGGGAGTGGTCAGGCAGGCTCAGGCAGGGAGTGGTCAGGGCTCAGGGACAGGGAGTGGTCAGGCAGGATCAGGGAGTGGTCAGGCAGGCTCAGGGAGTGGTCAGGATCAGGGAGTGGTCAGGCAGGATCAGGGAGTGGTCAGGCAGGATCAGGGAGTGGTCAGGCAGGATCAGGCTCAGGGACAGGGAGTGGTCAGGCAGGATCAGGGACAGGGAGTGGTCAGGCAGGCTCAGGATCAGGGAGTGGTCAGGCAGGCTCAGGCAGGGGACAGGGAGTGGTCAGGCCAGGCTCAGGGACAGGGAGTGGTCAGGCAGGCTCAGGAGGGACAGGGGGACAGGGAGTGGTCAGGCAGGCTCAGGATCAGGGAGTGGTCAGGCAGGCTCAGGGAGTGGTCAGGGAGGCAGGATCAGGGGGAGTGGTCAGGCAGGCTCAGGGACAGGGAGTGGTCAGGTCAGGCAGGCTCAGGGACAGGGAGTGGTCAGGCAGGATCAGGGAGTGGTCAGGTCAGGCAGGATCAGGGAGTGGTCAGTGGTCAGGCAGGATCAGGAGTGGTCAGGCAGGATCAGGGAGTGGTCAGGCAGGCAGGCTCAGGGACAGGGTCAGGACAGGCAGGGAGTGGTGTCAGGATCAAAGTGGTCAGGCAGGCTCAGGGACAGGGAGTGGTCAGGCCGGCTCAGGGAAAGTGGTCAGGAGGCTCAGGGACAGGGAGTGGTCAGGCAGGAAGGGACAGGAGGCTGACAGGACAAGGCAGGCTCAGGGCAGGGAGTGGTCAGGCCGGCTAGGGAAGGCAGGATCAGGGAGTGGACAAAGGCTCAGGAAGGGAGTGGTCAGGCAGGCAGGTACAGGGTGTGTCAGAAACCAGACAGAGGCTGGGAGAAGACAGGAGCTGACAGGACAAACGCTGGTAAACTTGACAAACAAGATGAACTGGCACAGACAGAAAGAAAACACAGGTTTAAATACCCAGGGGATAAGTTGGGAAGATGGGCGACACCTGGAGGGGGTGGAGACAAGCACAAGGACAGGTGAACCAGATCAGGGTGTGACATTTTATTTATTTATTTTTTATTTATCCATTATTTTACCAGGTAAATTGACTGTGAACACGTTCTCATTTGCAGCAACGACCTGGGGAATAGTTACAGGGGAGAGGAGGGGGATGAATGAGCCAATTGGAAACTGGGGATTATTAGGTGACCGTGATGGTATGAGGGGCAGATTGGGAATTTAGCCAGGACACCGGGGTTAACACCCCTGCTCTTACGATAAGTGCCATGGGATCTTTAATGACCTCAGAGAGTCAGGACACCCGTTTAACTTCCCATCCGAAAGACATTGCCGTGCTGTAGCAGAGAGAACAGTCTATGACTTGGGTGATGGAGTGTTTGACCATTTTTTGGGCCTTCCTTTGACACCACCTAGTATATAGGTCCTGGATGTCAGGAAGCTTGGCCCCAGTGATGTATTGGGCTATTCTCACTACCCTCTGTAGCGCCTTACGGTCAGGTGCCGAGTAGTTGCCGTACCAGGCAGTGATGCAACCGGTCAGGATGCTCTTGATGGTGCAGCTGAAGAACATTTTGAGGATCTGGGGACCAATGCCAAATATTTTCAGTTTCCTGAGGGGGAAAAGGTGTTGTCATACCCTCTTCATGACTGTCTTGGATAGTTTGTTGGTGATGTGGACACCAAGGAACTTGAAACTCTCGACCTGCTCCACTACAACCCTGTCGATGTGAATGGGGGCGTGCTCGGTCCTCCTTTTCCTGTAGTCCACAATCATCTCCTTTGTCTTGATCACATTGAGGCAGAGGTTGTTGTCCTGGCACCACAGTACCAGGTCTCTGACCTCCTCCCTATAGGCTGCCTCATTGTTGTCAGTGATCAGTCTTACCACTGTTGTGTCATCAGCAAACTTAATGATGGTGTTGGAGTTGTGCTTGGGCAAACTGGGAGACTAGTCAGCATCTAGACAAAGAGAAAAGTACAGAGAGATCCTTGATGAAAACCTGCTCCAGAGTGGAGCAGCAGACTAAGGCACTGCATCTCAGGCGTCAGTACAAACCCTGGTTCGATTCCAGGCTGTATCACAACCGGCGGTGCACAATTTAATATCCTTGAGAGGCCCAGCCAGAGCCCGGACTTGAACACAATTGAACATCTCTGGAGATACCTGAAAATATCTGTGCAGAAACGCTCCCCATCCAACCTGACAGAGCTTGAGAGGATCTGCAGAGAAGAATGGGAGAAACTCCCCAAAAGCAGGTGTGCCAAGCTGGTAGCGTCATACCCAAGAAGACTTGAGGCTGTAATCACTGCCAAAGGTGCTTCAACAAGGTACTGAGTAAAGGGTCAGAATACTGATGTAAATGTGATATATCAGTGTTAGATTTTTTATACATTTGCAAACATTTTTCTTGATAAACAGTTTTTGCTTTGTCATTATGGGGTATTGTGATGTCATTATGGGGTATTGTGATGTCATTATGGGGTATTGTGATGTCATTATGGGGTCTTGCGATGTCATTATGGGGTATTGTGATGTCATTATGGGGTATTGTGATGTCATTATGGGGTATTGTGATGTCATTATGGGGTCTTGCGATGTCATTATGGGGTATTGTGATGTCATTATGGGGTATTGTGATGTCATTATGGGGTATTGTGATGTCATTATGGGGTATTGTGATGTCATTATGGGGTATTGTGATGTCATTATGGGGTATTGTGATGTCATTATGGGGTATTGTGATGTCATTATGGGGTTGTGTGTGTAGATTGATGAGGGGGAAAAACAATTGAATCCATTTCAGAATAAGGCTGTAACGTAACAACATGTGGAAAAAGTCAATGGGGGTCTGAATACTTTCTGAATGCACTGTATATAAACCCTGGATTGCTGATAAGGAAAATGTTTTAATTGTTTTTTTCAATTTGTCATTTTTATGTTTAAGTCACATTATATAATTAAAACTATGCATTACAGTGTCTGTAATATAAAACACATGTCAAAAACTAATGTAGAAAATAAATTAATGTCTTCCAAAATGGCTGCTTGGTGGCTTCAATACAGCACCCCCCACGTCAGTCATCCGGGGTTTATACACATCAGGATTTGACTAGTTGAAACAGGCATACTTAATTCTAATTAATGTGTACTTATACAGTAAATTACCCATCATAACAACTTGGCCCTCATTATAACGCCATCTAAGTGAGAAAATACACCCACTTGTGTACCACAGAGTCCATATCATATCTGCATAAGTACAATATAATTACCACCCCTCATCACTCATCACATAACGACCTCATCACTGTCAAACGCTCCCTGAAACACTTCAGCGAGCAGGCCTTTCTAATCGACCTGGCCCGGGTATCCTGGAAGGATATTGACCTCATCCCGTCAGTAGAGGGTGCCTGGTTGTTCTTTAAAAGTGCTTTCCTCATCATCTTAAATAAGCCCATTCAATAAATGTAGAACCAGAACAGATATAGCACTTGGTTCTCTCCAGACCTGACTGCCTTTGACCAGCACAAAAATATCCTGTGGCGTTCTTCATTAACATCGAACAGCCCCCGCAATATACAACTTTTCAGGGAAGTCAGGAACCAATATACACAGGCAGTTAGGAAAGCAAAGGCTAGCTTTATCAAACAGAAATTTGCATCCTGAAGCACAAACTCCAAAAAGTTCTGGGACACTGTAAAGTCCATGGAGAATAAGAGCACCTCCTCCCAGAGGCTAGGAAACATTGTCACCACCGATAAATCCACGATAATTGAGAATTTCAATAAGCATTTTTCTATGGCTGGCCATGCTTTTCACCTGGCTACCCCAACCACGGTCAACAGCCCTGCACCCTCCACAGCAACTTGCCCAAACCTCCCCCATTTCTACTTCACCCAAATCCAGATAGCTGATGTTCTGAGAGAGCTGCAAAACCTGGACCCCTACAAATCAGCTCGGCTAGACAATCTGGACCCCTACAAATCAGCTCGGCTAGACAATCTGGACCCCTACAAATCAGCTGGGCTAGACAATCTGGACCCCTACAAATCAGCTGGGCTAGACAATCTGGACCCCTACAAATCAGCTCGGCTAGACAATCTGGACCCCTACAAATCAGCTCGGCTAGACAATCTGGACCCCTACAAATCAGCACGGCTAGACAATCTGGACCCCTACAAATCAGCTGGGCTAGACAATCTGGACCCCTACAAATCAGCTGGGCTAGACAATCTGGACCCCTACAAATCAGCCGGGCTAGACAATCTGGACCCCTACAAATCAGCCGGGCTAGACAATCTGGACCCCTACAAATCAGCTCGGCTAGACAATCTGGACCCCTACAAATCAGCCGGGCTAGAAAATCTGGACCCCTACAAATCAGCCGGGCTAGACAATCTGGACCCCTACAAATCAGCCGGGCTAGACAATCTGGACCCCTACAAATCAGCCGGGCTAGACAATCTGGACCCCTACAAATCAGCTGGGCTAGACAATCTGGATCCCTACAAATCAGCTGGGCTAGACAATCTGGACCCCTACAAATCAGCCGGGCTAGACAATCTGGACCCCTACAAATCAGCCGGGCTAGACAATCTGGACCCCTACAAATCAGCTGGGCTAGACAATCTGGACCCTTTCTTTCTAAAATTATCAGCCGTAATTGTTGCTACCCCTATTACTATTATTAACCCTATCAACCCCTATTACTATTACTAACCCTATCAACCCCTATTACCAGCCTGTTCAACCTCTCTTTTGTATCGTCTGAGATTCCCACATCCCTCTTTGAAATAGGGGGATGACCGCTGCAGCTTTCCAATCTATGGGAATCTCAGACGATCTAGACCCAAACTGTTACAGATCTATTCTACTCTGCCTTCCTAAGGTCACCGTACCTTCTCCGCTATGCAATCTGGTTTCCGAGCTGGTCATAGGTGCACCTCAGCCACGCTCATAACTGCCATTGATAAAATACAGTACTGTGCAGCCGTATTCATTGACCTGGCCAAGGCTTTCGACTCTGTCAATCACCACATTCTTATCGGCAGACTCAACAGCCTTGGTTTCTCAAATGACTCGCCTGGTTCACCAACTACTTCTCAGATAAAGATCAGTGTGTCAAATCGGAGGGCCTGTTGTCTGGACCTCTGGCAGTCTCTATGGGGGTGCCACAGGGTTCTATTCTCAGGCCGACTCTTCTCTCTGTATACATAAATGATGTCGCTCTTGCTATAGACGACACCATTCTGTATACTTCTGGCCCTTCTTTGGACACTGTGTTAACTAACCTACAGATGAGCTTCAATGCCATACAACTCTCCTTCCGTGGCCTCAAATGCAGGTAAAACTAAATGCATGCTCTTAAACTGATCGCTGCCCGCACCTGCTCGCCCGTCCAGCATCACTACTCTGGACGGTTCTGACTTAGAATATGTGGACAATTACAAATACCTAGGTGTCTGGTTAGACTGTAAACTCTCTTTCCAGACTCCCATTAAGCATCTCCAATCCAAAATTAAATCTAGAATCGGCTTCCTATTTTGCAATAAAGCATCCTTCACTCATGCTGCCAAACATACCCTCGTAAAACTGATTATCCTACCGATCCTTGACTTTGGCGATGTCATTTATAAAATAGTCTCCAACACTCTACTCAGCAAATTGGATGCAGTCTATCACAGTGCCATCCGTTTTGTCACCAAAGCCCCATATACTACACACCACTGCGACCTGTATGCTCTCGTTGGCAGGCCCTCGCTTCATACTCGTCGCCAAACCCACTGGCTCCAGGTCATCTATAAGTCTTTGCTAGGTAAAGCTACACCTTATCTCAGCTCACTGGTCACCATAGCAACACCCACTCGTAGCACGCACTCCAGCAGGTATATTTCACTGGTCACCCAGCATCAGCTGTCAGAGCAGCTCACAGATCACTGCACCTGTACATAGCCCATCTGTAAATAGCCCATCTGTAAATAGCCCATCTGTAAATAGCCCATCCAACTACCTCATCCCCATATTGTTATTTATTTATTTGTTTTTTGCTCTTTCACACCCGTATCTCTACTTGCACATCACCATCTGCTCATCTATCACTCCAGTGTTCATCTGATAAATTGTAGTTACTTCACCACTATGGCCTATTTATTGCCTTTCCTCCTCATGCCATTTACACACACTGTATATAGACCTTCTTCTTTTTCTATTATGTTATTGACTGTATGCTTCTTTATCCCATGTGTAACTCTGTGTTGTTGTTTCTGTCACACTGCTTTGCTTTATCTTGGCCAGGTCGCAGTTGTAAATGAGAACTTGTTCTCAACTAGCCTACCTGGTTAAATAAAGTTGAAATAATTAAAAATTAAAAACTAGGTGTTTAGCTAGTTAAACTTCAGTGTATTTCTACGTAATTACTGATTATTTATTACCAATTGAAAGTACCTACAAACAAAAGATTAGCTTCTACTTTAGTCAACTTTATTACAACATGTATAAATACCTTACATTTCTGACAAAATAATAAGGATTTTTATTGTTAATAAATTGATTAATTAAATAAAGATACAGGCCTACCCAATAGCATAAATGTGTAGCCTACAGTAGAGTAGCCTAGATCATTGTTTCCCAACTCCAGTCCTAGATTATTCCCAACAGTACATGTTTGTTTGTTGTAGCCCCGGACAATGAAACCTGATTTAACGCATAGAGGGCTTGATGATTAGCTCAATCAGGTCTGTTTGTCCAGGGCTTCAATACACACGTGTCCTGTTGGGGGGTAATCGAGGAGTTGGGAAACACTGGTCTAGATATTAGCCCATTTAGAAAAACAGGATTGTATTTCTCTTCTCTTTTTAACATTGCAAAATGGAAATCGACAACTCTGCCTTTATCGATTTCTTTCTGGGAAAGCATTTTCCCATTCTGGAGTTAAGGTTAATGTTATGTAAGGGTTATGGTTATGGTTAGAGTAAGGGTTATGGTTAGAGTAAGGGTTATGGTTAGAGTAAGGGTTAGAGTAAGGGTTATGGTTAGAGTAAGGGTTATGGTTAGAGTAAGGGTTATGGTTAGAGTAAGGGTTAGAGTAAGGGTTATGGTTAGAGTAAGGGTTATGGTTAGAGTAAGGTTAATGTTAGGTAAGGGTTATGGTTAGAGTAAGGGTTATGGTTAGAGTAAGGGTTAGAGTCAGGGTTATGGTTAGGTAAGGGTTATGGTTATGGTTAGAGTAAGGTTAATGTTAGGTAAGGGTTATGGTTAGAGTAAGGGTTATGGTTAGAGTAAGGGTTAGAGTCAGGGTTAATGTTAGGTAAGGGTTATGGTTATGGTTAGAGTAAGGTTAATGTTAGGTAAGGGTTATGGTTAGAGTAAGGGTTATGGTTAGAGTAAGGGTTATGGTTAGAGTAAGGGTTAGAGTAAGGGTTATGGTTAGTAAGGGTTATGGTTAGGTAAGGTTATGGTTAGAGTAAGGGTTATGGTTAGAGTAAGGGTTAGTAAGAGTAGGGTTATGGTTATGGTTAGAGTAAGGGTTATGGTTAGAGTAAGGGTTATGGTTAGAGTAAGGGTTATGGTTAGAGTAAGGGTTATGGTTAGAGTAAGGTTATGTTAGAGTAAGGGTTATGGTTAGAGTAAGGGTTATGGTTAGAGTGGTTAGAGTAAGGGTTAATGTTAGGTAAGGGTTATGGTTAGAGTAAGGGTTATGGTTAGAGTAAGGGTTAGAGTAAGGGTTATGGTTAGAGTAAGGGTTATGGTTATGGTTAGAGTAAGGGGGTTAGTTAGTAAGGGTTATGTTAGGTAAGGGTTATGGTTATGGTTAGAGTAAGGTTAATGTTAGGTAAGGGTTATGGTTAGAGTAAGGGTTATGGTTAGAGTAAGGGTTAGAGTCAGGGTTAATGTTAGGTAAGGGTTATGGTTATGGTTAGAGTAAGGTTAATGTTAGGTAAGGGTTATGGTTAGAGTAAGGGTTATGGTTAGAGTAAGGGTTATGGTTTAGGGTTAGAGTAAGGTTATGGTTAGAGTAAGGTTTATGGTTAGAGTAAGGGTTATGGTTAGAGTAAGGGTTATGGTTAGAGTAAGGGTTATGGTTATGGTTAGAGTAAGGGTTATAAGGGTTAGGTAAGGGTTATGGTTAGAGTAAGGGTTATGGTTAGAGTAAGGTTTATGGTTAGAGTAAGGGTTATGGTTAGAGTAAGGTTATGGTTAGAGTAAGGGTTATGAGTTAGGTAATGGTTAGAGTAAGGGTTATGGTTAGAGTAAGGGTTAATGTTAGGTAAGGGTTATGGTTATGGTTAGAGTAAGGTTAATGTTAGGTAAGGGTTATGGTTATGGTTAGAGTAAGGGTTATGGTTAGAGTAAGGTTAATGTTAGGTAAGGGTTATGGTTAGAGTAAGGGTTATGGTTAGAGTAAGGTTATGGTTAGAGTAGGGTTAATGTTAGTTAAGGGTTATGGTTATGGTTAGTAAGTTAATGTTAGGTAAGGGTTATGGTTAGAGTAGGGTTAGAGTAAGGTTTATGGTTAGAGTAAGGTTAATGTTAGGTAAGGTTATGGTTTAGGTTTATGGTTAGAGTAAGGGTTATGGTAAGGTTAATGTTAGGTAAGGGTTATGGTTGGTAAGGGTTATGGTTAGAGTAAGGTTAATGTTATGGTTAGAGTAAGGGTTAGAGTAGGGTTATGGTTAGAGTAAGGGTTATGGTTAGAGTAAGGGTTATGGTTAGAGTAAGGGTTATGGTTAGAGTAAGGTTAATGTTAGGTAAGGGTTATGGTTATGGTTAGAGTAAGGGTTATGGTTAGAGTAAGGGTTATGGTTAGAGTAAGGGTTATGGTTAGAGTAAGGGTTATGGTTAGAGTAAGGGTTATGGTTAGAGTAAGGGTTATGGTTAGAGTAAGGGTTATGGTTAGGTAAGGGTTATGGTTAGAGTAAGGGTTATGGTTAGAGTAAGGGTTATGGTTAGAGTAAGGGTTATGGTTAGGTAAGGGTTATGGTTATGGAGTAAGGGTTATGGTTATGGTTAGAGTAAGGGTTATGGTTAAGGGTTATGGTAGAGTAAGGGTTATGGTTAGAGTAAGGGTTATGGTTAGAGTAAGGGTTATGGTTAGAGTAAGGGTTATGGTTAGTTAGTAAGGGTTATGGTTAGAGTAAGGGTTATGGTTATGGTTAGAGTAAGGGTTATGGTTAGAGTAAGGGTTATGGTTAGAGTAAGGGTTATGGTTAGAGTAAGGGTTATGGTTAAGTTAGAGTAAGGGTTATGGTTAGGTAAGGGTTATGGTTAGAGTAGGGTTATGGTTATGGTTATGGTTAGAGTAAGGGTTATGGTTAGAGTAAGGGTTATGGTTATGGAGTAAGGGTTATGGTTAGTGGTTATGGTTAAGGGTTATGGTTAGAGTAAGGGTTATGGTTATGGTTAGAGTAAGGGTTATGGTTAGGTAAGGGTTATGGTTAGAGTAAGGGTTATGGTTAGAGTAAGGGTTATGGTTAGAGTAAGGGTTATGGTTAGAGTAAGGGTTATGGTTAGAGTAAGGGTTATGGTTAGAGTAAGGGTTATGGTTAGAGTAAGGGTTATGGTTAGAGTAAGGGTTATGGTTAGAGTAAGGGTTATGGTTATGGTTAGAGTAAGGGTTATGGTTAGAGTAAGGGTTAGTAAGGGTTATGGTTAGAGTAAGGGTTATGGTTATGGTTAGAGTAAGGGTTATGGTTAGAGTAAGGGTTATGGTTAGAGTAAGGGTTATGGTTAGAGTAAGGGTTATGGTTAGAGTAAGGTTCATGTTAGGTAAGGGTTATGGTTATGGTTAGAGTAAGGGTTATGGTTAGAGTAAGGGTTATGGTTAGAGTAAGGGTTATGGTTAGAGTAAGGGTTATGGTTAGAGTAAGGGTTATGGTTAGGTAAGGGTTATGGTTAGAGTAAGGGTTATGGTTAGAGTAAGGGTTATGGTTAGAGTAAGGGTTATGGTTAGAGTAAGGGTTATGGTTAGAGTAAGGGTTATGGTTAGAGTAAGGGTTAGAGTCAGGGTTATGGTTAGGTAAGGGTTATGGTTAGGGTTAAGTTAGGTTATGGTTAGAGTAAGGGTTATGGTTAGGTAAGGTTATGGTTAGGGTTATGGTTAGAGTAAGGGTTAATGTTAGGTAAGGGTTATGGTTAGAGTAAGGGTTAATGTTAGGTAAGGGTTATGGTTAGAGTAAGGGTTATGGTTAGAGTAAGGGTTATGGTTAGAGTAAGGGTTATGGTTAGAGTAAGGTTATGGTTAGAGTAAGGGTTATGGTTAGAAGTAAGGTTAGTTAGGTAAGGGTTATGGTTAGAGTAAGGGTTATGAGTAAGGTTTATGGTTAGAGTAAGGGTTATGGTTAGAGTAAGGGTTATGGTTTAGAGTAAGGGTTAGAGTAAGGGTTATGGTTAGAGTAAGGTTATGGTTAGAGTAAGGGTTATGGTTAGAGTAAGGGTTATGGTTAGAGTAAGGGTTAGTGGTTAGAGTAAGGGTTATGGTTAGAGTAAAGGTTAGTAAGGGTTAGAGTAAGGGTTATGGTTAGGTAAGGGTTATGGTTAGAGTAAGGGTTATGGTTAGAGTAAGGGTTATGGTTAGGTAAGGGTTATGGTTAGAGTAAGGGTTATGGTTAGAGTAAGGGTTAGAGTAAGGGTTAGAGTAAGGGTTATGGTTAGAGTAAGGGTTATGGTTAGAGTAAGGGTTATGGTTAGAGTAAGGGTTATGGTTAGAGTAAGGGTTATGGTTAGAGTAAGGGTTATGGTTAGAGTAAGGGTTATGGTTAGAGTAAGGGTTATGGTTATGGTTAGAGTAAGGGTTATGGTTAAGGGATGGAGTAAGGGTTATGGTTAAGGTTAGAGTAAGGGTTATGGTTAAGGTTATGTAAGGTTATGGTTAAGGTTTGGGTTATGGTTATGGTTAGAGTAAGGGTTATGGTTAGAGTAAGGGTTATGGTTAGGTTAAGGGTTATGGTTAGAGTAAGGGTTATGGTTAGGAGTAAGGGTTATGGTTAGAGTAAGGGTTATGGTTAGAGTAAGGGTTATGGTTAGAGTAAGGGTTATGGTTTAAGGGTTATGGTTAGAGTAAGGGTTATGGTTAGGTTAGGTTATGGTTAGAGTATGGTTATGGTTAGAGTAAGGGTTATGGTTAAGGTTATGGTTAGAGTAGGGTTATGGTTAGAGTAAGGGTTATGGTTAGAGTAAGTTAGAGTAAGGGTTATGGTTAGGTTAGTAAGGGTTATGGTTAGAGTAAGGGTTATGGTTGGTTAGGTAAGGGTTATGGTTAGAGTAAGGGTTATGGTTAGAGTAAGGGTTAGAGTAAGGGTTATGGTTAGAGTAAGGGTTATGGTTAGAGTAAGGGTTATGGTTATGGTTAGGTAAGGGTTATGGTTAGGTAGGGTTATGGTTAGAGTAAGGGTTATGGTTAGAGTAAGGGTTAGTTAGAGTAAGGGTTATGGTTAAGGTTATGGTTAGTTATGGTTATGGTTAGAGTAAGGGTTATGGTTAGGTAAGGGTTATGGTTAGGTAAGGGTTATGGTTAAGGGGTATGGTTATGGTTAGAGTAGGGTTATGGTTATGGTTATGGTTAGAGTAAGGGTTATGGTTAGAGTAAGGGTTATGGTTAGGTTATGGTTAGAGTAAGGGTTATGGTTAGTTATGTAAGGGTTATGGTTAAGAGTAAGGGTTATGGTTAAAGTTAGAGTAAGGGTTATGGTTATGGTTTAAGGGTTATGGTTAGAGTAAGGGTTATGGTTAGAGTAAGGGTTATGGTTAGAGTAAGGGTTATGGTTAAGGTTTGGTTAGGTTATGGTTATGGTTAGAGTAAGGGTTATGGTTAGAGTAAGGGTTATGGTTAGGTTAGAGTAAGGGTTATGGTTAGAGTAAGGGTTATGGTTAGGTAAGGTTATGGTTAGAGTAAGGGTTATGGTTAGAGTAAGGGTTATGGTTAGAGTAAGGGTTATGGTTAGAGTAAGGGTTATGGTTAGAGTAAGGGTTATGGTTAGAGTAAGGGTTATGGTTAGAGTAAGGGTTATGGTTAAGTAAGGGTTATGGTTAGGAGTTATGGTTATGGTTATGGTTAGAGTAAGGGTTATGGTTAAGGTTATGTAAGGGTTATGGTTAGGAGTAAGGGTTATGGTTAGGTTATGTAAGGGTTATGGTTAGGTAAGGGTTATGGTTAGGTAAGGGTTATGGTTAGAGTTAAGGTTATGTAAGGGTTATGGTTAAGGTTAGAGTTATGGTTAGAGTAAGGGTTATGGTTAGAGTAAGGGTTAATGTTAGGTAAGGATTATGGTTAGAGTAAGGGTTAATGTTAGGTAAGGGTTATGGTTAGAGTAAGGGTTATGGTTAGAGTAAGGGTTATGGTTAGAGTAAGGGTTATGGTTAGAGTAAGGGTTATGGTTAGAGTAAGGGTTATGGTTAGAGTAAGGTTAGGAGTTATGGTTAAGGTTATGGTTAGAGTAAGGGTTATGGTTAGAGTAAGGTTTATGGTTAGAGTAAGGTTATGGTTAGAGTAAGGGTTATGGTTAGAGTAAGGGTTAGAGTAAGGGTTATGGTTAGAGTAAGGTTTATGGTAAGGGTTATGGTTAGAGTAAGGGTTATGGTTAGAGTAAGGGTTAGTAAGGGTTATGGTTAGAGTAAGGTTATGGTTAGAGTAAGGGTTATGGTTAGGTAAGGGTTAGAGTAAGGGTTATGGTTAGAGTAAGGGTTATGGTTAGAGTAAGGGTTATGGTTAGAGTAAGGGTTATGGTTAGAGTAAGGGTTATGGTTAGAGTAAGGGTTATGGTTAGAGTAAGGGTTAGAGTAAGGGTTATGGTTAGAGTAAGGGTTATGGTTAGAGTAAGGGTTATGGTTAGAGTAAGGGTTATGGTTAGAGTAAGGGTTATGGTTAGAGTAAGGGTTATGGTTAGAGTAAGGGTTATGGTTAGAGTAAGGGTTATGGTTAGTAAGGGTTATGGTTGAGTAAGGGTTATGGTTAGAGTAAGGGTTATGGTTAGAGTAAGGGTTATGGTTAGAATAAGGGTTAAGTAAGGGTTATGGTTAGGTTATGTAAGGGTTATGGTTAAGGTTTGGTTAGAGTGGTTATGGTTAGAGTAAGGGTTATGGTTAGAGTAAGGGTTATGGTTATGGTTAGAGTAAGGGTTATGGTTAGAGTAAGGGTTATGGTTAGGTTAGAGTAAGGGTTATGGTTAGAGTAAGGGTTATGGTTAGAGTAAGGGTTATGGTTAGAGTAGGGAGGGTTATGGTTAGGTTAGAGTAAGGGTTATGGTTAGGTTATGGTAAGGGGTATGGTTATGGTTAGAGTAAGGGTTATGGTTAAGTTTATGGTTAGGGTTAGGTTAGGGTTATGGTTAGAGTAAGGGTTATGGTTAAGTTAGGGTTAGGGTTCTGGTTATGGTTATGTAAGGGTTATGGTTAAGGTTTGGGTTAGGTTATGGTTAGAGTAAGGGTTATGGTTAGAGTAAGGGTTATGGTTAGAGTAAGGGTTATGGTTAGAGTAAGGGTTATGGTTAGAGTAAGGGTTATGGTTAAGTAAGGGTTATGGTTAAGGGTTATGGTTAAGGTTAGAGTAAGGGTTATGGTTAAGGTTAGTAAGGGTTATGGTTAAGGTTAAGTAGGGTTATGGTTAAGGTTAGAGTAAGGGTTATGGTTAGAGTAAGGGTTATGGTTAAGGTTATGTAAGTATGGTTATGGTTAGAGTAAGGGTTATGGTTAAGGTTAGAGTAAGGGTTATGGTTAGAGTAAGGGTTATGGTTAGAGTAAGGGTTATGGTTAGAGTAAGGGTTATGGTTAAGTAAGGGTTATGGTTAGGTTAGTAAGGGTTATGGTTAGTTAGTAAGGGTTATGGTTAAGTAAGGGTTATGGTTAGTAAGGTTATGGTTAGAGTAAGGGTTATGGTTAGTTAGAGTAAGGTTATGGTTAGAGTAAGGTTTATGGTTAGAGTAAGGTTTATGGTTAGAGTAAGGGTTATGGTTAGAGTAAGGGTTATGGTTAGAGTAAGGGTTATGGTTAGAGTAAGGGTTAGAGTAAGGGTTATGGTTAGAATAAGGGTTAATGTTAGGTAAGGATTATGGTTAGAGTAAGGGTTAATGTTAGGTAAGGGTTATGGTTAGAGTAAGGGTTATGGTTAGAGTAAGGGTTATGGTTAGAGTAAGGGTTATGGTTAGAGTAAGGGTTATGGTTAGAGTAAGGGTTATGGTTAGAGTAAGGTTAGGAGTTATGGTTAAGGTTATGGTTAGAGTAAGGGTTAGAGTAAGGTTTATGGTTAGTAAGGGTTATAGGTTAGAGTAAGGTTATGGTTAGAGTAAGGGTTATGGTTAGAGTAGGGTTATGGTTTATGGTTAAGTAAGTTATGGTTAAGTAAGGTTATGGTTAGAGTAAGGGTTAGAGTAAGGTTTATGGTTAGAGTAAGGGTTATGGTTAAGGTTAGAGTAAGGTTATGGTTAGGTTAGTAAGTATGGTTAGTTGAGTAAGGGTTATGGTTAGTTAGTAAGGGTTATGGTTAGAGTAAGGGTTATGGTTAGTTAGTAAGGGTTATGGTTAGAGTAAGGGTTATGGTTAGAGTAAGGGTTATGGTTAGAGTAAGGTTATGGTTAGAGTAAGTTATGGTTATGGTTAGAGTAAGGGTTATGGTTAGTTAGTAAGGGTTATGGTTAGAGTAAGGGTTATGGTTAGAGTAAGGGTTATGGTTAGGTTATGTAAGGGTTATGGTTAGAGTAAGGGTTATGGTTAGTTATGTAAGGGTTATGGTTAAGGAGTGGGTTATGGTTAAGGTTATGTAAGGGGTATGGTTAAGGATGGAGTAAGGGTTATGGTTAAGGTTAGAGTAAGGGTTATGGTTAAGGTTATGTAAGGGTTATGGTTAAGGTTTGGGTTATGGTTATGGTTAGAGTAAGGGTTATGGTTAGAGTAAGGGTTATGGTTAAGGTTAGAGTAAGGGTTATGGTTAGAGTAAGGGTTATGGTTAAGGTTAGAGTAAGGGTTATGGTTAGAGTAAGGGTTATGGTTAGAGTAAGGGTTATGGTTAGAGTAAGGGTTATGGTTAAGGTTAGAGTAAGGGTTATGGTTAAGGTTATGTAAGGGTTATGGTTAAGGTTAGAGTAAGGGTTATGGTTAAGGTTATGTAAGGGTTATGGTTAAGGTTAGAGTAAGGGTTATGGTTAAAGTTAGAGTAAGGGTTATGGTTAAGGTTATGTAAGGGTTATGGTTAAGGTTTGGGTTATGGTTAAGGTTAGAGTAAGGGTTATGGTTAGAGTAAGGGTTGTGGTTAAGGTTAGAGTAAGGGTTATGGTTAGAGTAAGGGTTATGGTTAGAGTAAGGGTTATGGTTAAGGTTAGAGTAAGGGTTATGGTTAAGGTTAGAGTAAGGGTTATGGTTAAGGTTAGAGTAAGGGTTATGGTTAAGGTTATGGTTAGGTTAGTAAGGGTTATGGTTAAGGTTAGAGTAAGGGTTATGGTTAAGGTTAGAAGTAAGGGTTATGGTTAAGGTTATGTAAGGGTTATGGTTAAGGTTAGAATAAGGGTTATGGGTTATGGTTATGGTTAGAGTAAGGGTTATGGTTAGAGTAAGGGTTATGGTTAAGGTTAGAGTAAGGGTTATGGTTAAGGTTATGTAAGGGTTATGGTTAAGGTTAGAGTAAGGGTTATGGTTAAAGTTAGAGTAAGGGTTATGTTTAAGGTTATGTAAGGGTTATGGTTAAGGTTAGAGTAAGGGTTATGTTTAAGGTTATGTAAGGGTTATGGTTAAGGTTTGGGTTATGGTTAAGGTTAGAGTAAGGGTTATAGTTAGAGTAAGGGTTATGGTTAAGGTTAGAGTAAGGGTTATGGTTAGAGTAAGGGTTATGGTTAAGGTTAGAGTAAGGGTTATGGTTAGAGTAAGGGTTATGGTTAGAGTAAGGGTTATGGTTAGAGTAAGGGTTATGGTTAGAGTAAGGGTTATGGTTAAGGTTAGAGTAAGGGTTATGGTTAAGGTTATGTAAGGGTTATGGTTAAGGTTAGTGTAAGGGTTATGGTTAAGGTTAGAGTAAGGGTTATGGTTAAGGTTATGTAAGGGTTATGGTTAAGGTTAGAGTGAGGGTTATGGTTAAGGTTATGTAAGGGTTATGGTTAAGGTTTGGGTTATGGTTAAAGGTTAGAGTAAGGGTTATGGTTAAGGTTATGTAAGGGTTATGGTTAAGGTTAGAGTAGGGTTATGGTTAGGTTATGTAAGGGTTAATGTTAGGTAAGGTTATGGTTAAGGTTAGAGTAAGGGTTATGTTAGGTAAGGGTTATGGTTAAGGTTAAGTAAGGGTTATGGTTAGAGTAAGGGTTATGGTTAGGGGTTAGTAAGGGTTATGGTTAGAGTAAGGGTTATGGTTAGAGTAAGGGTTATGGTTAAGTAGGGTTATGGTTATGGTTAAGGTTATGGTTTAAGGTTAAGTAAGGGTTATGGTTAAGGTTATGTAAGGGTTATGGTTAAGGTTAGAGTAGGGTTAAGGTTATGGTTAGAGTAAGGTTTATGGTTAGTTAGTAAGGGTTATGGTTATGGTTAGAGTAAGGGTTATAGTAAGGTTATGTAAGGTTTATGGTTAGAGTAAGGGTTATGGTTAAGGTTAGAGTAAGGGTTATGGTTAAGGTTATGTAAGGGTTATGGTTAGTAAGGGTTATGGTTAGAGTAGGGTTATGGTTATGGTTAGAGTAAGGGTTATGGTTAGAGTAAGGGTTATGGTTAAGGTTATGTAAGGGTTATGGTTAAGGTTAGAGTAAGGGTTATGGTTAAGGTTAGTAAGGGTTATGGTTGGGTTAGTAAGGGTTATGGTTAAGGTTATGTAAGGGTTATGGTTAAGGTTAGTAAGGGTTTGGTTGGTTTAAGGTTATGTAAGGGGTTATGGTAAGGGTTATGGTTAAGGTTATGTAAGGGTTATGGTTAGGTAAGGGTTATGGTTAAGGTTATGAGTAAGGGTTATGGTTAAGGTTAGTAAGGGTTATGGTTAAGGTTAGAGTAAGGGTTATGGTTAAGGTTATGTAAGGGTTATGGTTAAGGTTTGTAAGGGTTATGGTTAGGTTAGAGTAAGGGTTATGGTTAAGGTTATGTAAGGGTTATGGTTAAGGTTAGAGTAAGGGTTATGGTTAAAGGGTTATGGTTAAGTTTGGGTTATGGTTAAGGTTAGAGTAAGGGTTATGGTTAGGTTAGTAAGGTTTATAAGGTTAGAGTAAGGGTTATGGTTAAGGTTAGAGTAAGGGTTATGGTTAAGGTTATGTAAGGGTTATGGTTAAGGTTAGAGTAAGGGTTATGGTTAAGGTTATGTAAGGGTTATGGTTAAGGTTATGTAAGGGTTATGGTTAAGGTTAGAGTAAGGGTTATGGTTAAGGTTATGTAAGGGTTATGGTTAAGGTTTGTTATGGTTATGGTTAAGGTTAGAGTAAGGGTTATGGTTAAGGAGTAAGGGTTATGGTTAAGGTTTAAGGGTTATGGTTTAAGGTTATGGTTAAGGGTTATGGTTAAGGTTAGAGTAAGGGTTATGGTTAAGGAGTAAGGGTTATGGTTAAGGTTATGTAAGGGTTATGGTT
>NC_088236.1:0-27480 GCF_036934945.1 Oncorhynchus masou masou | reverse complement strand
GGGAGGGTTTCCAGCGTCCAGCGGGCGGCCAGCTCGACGACGAGTCTTGGTGGTTCCAAACTTGATGGAGGCCACTGTGTTCTTGGGGACCCTGTTTTGGTACCCTTCCCCAGATCTGTGCCTCAACACAATCCTGTCTCAACACAATCCTGTCTCAGAGTTCTACCTCATGGTTTGGTTTTTGCTCTGACATGCACTGTCAACTGTGGGACCTTATATAGACAGGTGTGGGCCTTTCCAAGTCATGTCCAATCAATTGAATTTTCCACAGGTGGACTCCAGTCAAGTTGGAGAAACATCTCAAGGATGATCAATGGAAACAGGATGCACCTGAGCTCAATTTCAAGTCTCATAGCAAAGTCTCATAGCAATGGGTCTGAATACTTATTTAAATAAGATATTGTAGTTTTGTTCGAATAACTTTGCCAAAATTGACTAATATATATATATATACACATTTATACACACTACCAATCAAAAGTTTGGACACACCTACTCCTTTCAAGAGCTCTTAGTTATTTGTATTATTTTCTAACATGTTACTAGAATAACAGTGAAAACATCAAAACTATAACTACAGACACCAGTAGTCGTCGTGGGAAAGACTTTTCGTAAAACAACTGGTTGGAGTAAAGCACCAACCTGGATACGAAGGAGATCCTGAGGGACCAACAGCTTTACGCTATGGAGGAACAACATACTCCTTCGTGGAAAGATCTGACCACCTCACAAAATAACTTTAACCCGACAAAAGGGACAGTAAACAAGGTTTCCACCGAGTACACAGACTTGGAGCGACAAGACCAAGGGGCCCCGCAAAATTTGAACACTACCAAAAAAAGGAGCTGATCAAAAGCAGGGGAAGGGAGCTTAAAGGGACCAAATTCAGTCTCAACGACCAATTTCTGTATCCGGTACAAAGACAACAAAGGAAGGATGGTAGGCGTGCCTTTATCATTGTGGACCAACTCTTTATAGATGGACAGCTATTCCGAGACAGCTCCATAACACCGTGGCTGTACTAAATTATACAGGGACTTTCAGGTTACGAAAGAACGATTGGGAACTTTAAAAATATCTGAACATTATGAAGTGAATAGGAACACACACGTACTCAACTACATGCTTGCTTACAGATACGGACTTATACATACACACACCTGATCTCGCTCTCTTCTCTCACTCTCTCTTTCTCTCCTCTCCCTCTCGATTGTCGAAAACTGTTTTGTAATTTAAGGTGTTTATTGTTTGTCTCTCTTATGTATTTGTCTACAGGTTTATATATGTTTACAACAAGCAGGGGGAAGATATCAGGCGTTGGGGAATTCTATTATATTGTACGGAATACATTTGTACTGTAGTAAAGCCGTAATTCAAGGTCTCTTTCATGATCATGTGAAACGTCAATTGCTATGGAAATGCTGGGATGTGTTTTTCAATGATGTTAAAGGTAATTATGATGCAACTATGACGGTGATACGATATGGATTACAATTATCATGAATATCAAGGCAATACGCTCTACATGTTACACACATACACTCAACCATGCAAATTGGCAGAGTTATTATAGTCTTACTCTTATACAGACGACAACGTACACACTCTCACTAAATCACATCCAATATCATACACATCAACCTACTCAGATTTACTACACACATAATATCTTGTCTCAATTTTCTAACATCTGTGGCATTGGCTCACAGGCAAACAGGCAAGGGGATGAAACACCTATTGCTAGAACCCATTTCTTGAATTGTAAATATCAGACATTTTAAAGCTCTATTTTTGACCATCATAATAACTCTAATGGCAGTAACTTCACAGGCACTAATTATGATCAATTTAGACTGAGAATAGTATCTAGTTATGGTAAGGGGTGAAATTATAATCGTATAATTGTTATAATTGTAACGGTTTAGCAGATTTATTTAAATAAAGATTAGTCTTTACATGGCTAAACGAAAAGGAATATATCATATACTGTTTACAGGAAACTCACTCTACATCCTTGGATGAAGTTGTTTACAGGAAACTCACTCTACATCCTTGGATGAAGTTGTTTACAGGAAACTCACTACATCCTTAGAGGAAGTTGTTTACAGGGAACTCACTCTACATCCTTAGATGAAGTTGTTTACAGGAAACTCACTCTACATCCTTGGATGAAGTTGTGTGGAAAAAGGAATGGGGTGGTGAAATCATTTTCTGTCATGGACAAAGGAACTCAAAGGGTGTGATGGTATTAATTAACAAAAATGTTGATCTGAATGTGCAAATAATCAGGAATTCACAAGGAAAGTGGATCTTTTTGAATATGAAAGTGGAAGAAAAAGAGATGTGTCTCATTAATCTACATTGTGTTTATATTTATGGTTCAAATCAAGATGATCCACACTGCTTTGAAAACATTTATACCAATTTATCGAACTTACAGGAGACAAATGATCAACTCGTTATGGAAGGAGACTATAACACAGTGTTAAGTACCTCAATGGACCATAAAAGGTAATCCCTCTACAAACTATCATCACCGTGCCCTTAAGGAAATCACCAATATTATGGACACATTAGAAATAGTGGATATTTGGAGACTAAAAAAACCGACCAAGTGAGATATACGGAGGAGACTTAATCAAGCTAGTCATCTTGACTACTTTGTCTCTTTCATCAAAGGTTAAAACGTTTTAATAGGAGGCGGAATACGATCAGATCATCATCTAATTGGCATTCACATAACTTATAGATTTTCCACATGGACGGGGATATTGGAAATTTAATCAACGTTTACTGGAGGACAACTTATTTTTAACTAAGACAAAATCATTTAACCTCATTTTTCCAGTATAATATAGGATCAGCAAATCCCCTTATTGTTTGGGAAACCTTTAAATGTACCTTCAGGGGTCATTAAATTCAATATTCATCAATAATAAAAAAGCAGTTTCTGGCTAAAGAGACAAGACTAACAAGGGAAATCTATGAACTAATAGTACAGGTAGATAGAAAATAAGTTAGAGGTTAAACAAAAATAACTTGAACTTATTCCAGAACGATCTAATGTAATCTATTACAAAAATAAAGCAAACTGGACGGAATATGGAGAAAAATGCACAAAATTCTTCCTGAATCTCCAACACAGGAACGCTAACAATTTTTTTTTGCAGAAACTCGTTACTGAAGACGGAGTCATCTATGATTCTCCAAATGATATTTTAAAAGAGGAAGCTAATTATTTTAGGCAGACGGTCTCTTCTGTCTCATCCTCTCCCACTGAATGAAGAATACGGTAAGGAATTCTTTACAAATATTTTTTTATTTTTTTATTAACAAATGTACAGAAAGATCAGTGCCAAATTACAGAGGAATACCTTTTTGAGGCTATTAAATCCTTTCAGTCTGGAAAAAACCCAGGGCTTGACAGCATACCGGTAGAGGTATATCAAGCCTTTTTTGATATACTGAAAGCTCCATTATTAGATTGTTTTAACTAGTCCTATAGAAATGGTAGTCTGTCAGGTACTCAGCAGGAAGGTCTGATTTCTCTATTATTAAAACAAGACCCAGGTGGCAAATATAAAAACCCCGTCTATCTAAAAAACTGGAGGCCCCTTACACTTCAATGTTGTGATTCAAAAAGACTAGCGAAATGCATAGCACTCAGAATTAAAAGGGTTTTACCAGGTATCGTTCATCCTGATCAAACAGGTTTTTTACATGGACAATACATTGGATATAAAATACGACAACTAATAGAAATAATAGAACAACAAGAAACATCTAAGCCAGGCCTGGTATTTATAGCGGATTTTGAAAAGGCATTTGACAAAGTAAGACTGGATTTTATTTACAAATGCCTCGATATTTTCAATTGAGGTGATTCACTTATAAAAAAATAATATATAGCAACCCCAAAATAGTAAATAATGGCTACTTCTCAGAGAGTTTTGAATTGTCAAGAGGAGTTAAACAAGGGTGTCCGCTGTCACCATATCTATTCATTATGGCCATCGGACTGCGAGCTATTAAAATCAGATCCAATGACAACAATAGAGGATTAGAAATCCAAGGCTTAAAAACAAAGGTGTTCATGTATGTCGATGACTCAAGTTTTATATTAAGTCTGCAAGCTAGATCCCTGCAATGTCTCATTAAAGATAACTTTTCTGTACTCTCTGGACTAAAACCTAATTATGATAAGTGTATAATATTACGTATTGGATCCTTAAAAAAATACAACTTTTACATTACCTTGCAGTTTACTTATAAAATGCTCTGATGGTGAAGTAGATATCTGTATTCATATCACAAAAATATAAATAAGCTCTCCACAAGATCCTGCAACCATGGAAATATATATATCCCCATTTAGCAGACGCTTTTGTCCAAAGCGACTTACAAGTCGGCTGGGGCCACTACTTTTACATATGGGTGGCCCCAGCGGGAATCGAACCCACGACGCTTGGCGTTGCAAGCGCCATGCTCTACCGACTGAGCCACACAGGACCCAGATGCGGTGGAAAGGTAAATACCTGTCTATTTATGGAAAAATTGCGCTGATTAACTCCTTCGTCATATCTCAGTTTACTCACGTACTTATGGCGCTGCCTACTCCAGATGATTCGTTTGTCAAATCATATGAGCAAAAAATATTTATCTTTATCTGGGATGCTAAACCAAAAAAGATAAAGCATGCCTATCTGTATAATGAATATGAATTTGGTGGGTTGAAATTATTAAATATAAAGCACTAAACCTCTCTGTAAAAGCTTCACTTATTCAAAAGTGTTACTTGAACCCTAAATGGTTCTCAAATAGATTACTAAGAAAAGCTCATCCATTGTTTAAAAATTGCCTTTTGCCTTTGTGCTGATTGCCATGTCTCATTTTCGATTAATTGCAAATGATAATTTTTTTCAAAGTATCTCTTTTTCAAACAAACATTGCAGAGCTGGCTACAATTTCAATTTCCCCCTGAAAGAGAGAACAAATATTATGGCTGAACTCAAATGTGCTGGTTGATATAATACCTGTATTTATGGGAAAAATGTTTTTTTGAAAAGGGTATTTTATTCTTAAATTATATTATCACAGAACAGTGCAAACCGGCTCTACCCAGAATAGAAAGAGGAGTGGGAAGCCTCGGTGCACAACTGAGCAAGAGGACAAGTACATTAGAATGTCTAGTATGAGAAACAAATGCCTCACAAGCCCTCAATTGGCAGCTTCAAGAAATAGTACCCAAAAAACACCAGTCTCACCATCAACAGTGAAGAGACGACTCTGGGATGCTGGCCTTCTATATATAGTTTGGGAACACTGGTTTAGTTCAAGCTCTACACTTCAGTCTATTATAATACTCTGGGGGTTATCACTATGTTACTCTGGGGTTATTACTCTGGGGGTTATCACTCTGGGGTTATCACTCTGGGGTTATCACTCTGGGGTTATCACTCTGGGGTTATCACTCTGGGGTTATCACTCTGTTACTCTGGGGGTTATCACTCTGGGGTTATCACTCTGTTACTCTGGGGGTTATCACTCTGTTACTCTGGGGGTTATCACTCTGTTACTCTGGGGGTTATCACTCTGTTACTCTGGGGGTTGTCACTCTGGGGGGTTGTCACTCTGGGGGTTGTCACTCTGGGGGTTGTCACTGTTACTCTGGGGGTTATCACTCTGGGGGTTATCACTCTGTTACTCTGGGGGGTTATCACTCTGTTACTCTGGGGTGTTATCACTCTGGGGGGTTATCACTCTGTTACTCTGGGGTGTTATCACTCTGTTACTCTGGGGTGTTATCACTCTGGGGGGTTATCGCTCTGGGGGGTAATCGCTGTGGTAATCGCTCTGGGGGTAACCGCTGTGGTAATCGCTCTGGGGGTAATCGCTGTGGTAATAGCTCTGGGGGTAATCGCTGTGGTAATAGCTCTGGGGGTAATCGCTGTGGTAATAGCTCTGGGGGTAATCGCTGTGGTAATACTCTGGGGGTAATCGCTGTGGTAATACTCTGGGGGTAATCGCTGTGGTAATACTCTGGGGGTAATCGCTGTGGTAATACTCTGGGGGTAATCGCTGTGGTAATACTCTGGGGTAATCGCTGTGGTAATACTCTGGGGGTAATCGCTGTGGTAATACTCTGGGGGTAATCGCTGTGGTAATACTCTGGGGGTAATCGCTGTGGTAATACTCTGGGGGTAATCGCTGTGGTAATACTCTGGGGGTAATCGCTGTGGTAATACTCTGGGGGTAATCGCTGTGGTAATACTCTGGGGGTAATCGCTGTGGTAATACTCTGGGGGTAATCGCTGTGGTAATACTCTGGGGGTAATCGCTGTGGTAATACTCTGGGGGTAATCGCTGTGGTAATACTCTGGGGGTAATCGCTGTGGTAATACTCTGGGGGTAATCGCTGTGGTAATACTCTGGGGGTAATCGCTATGGTAATACTCTGGGGGTAATCGCTGTGGTAATACTCTGGGGTAATCGCTATGGTAATACTCTGGGGGTAATCGCTATGGTAATACTCTGGGGTAATCGCTGTGGTAATACTCTGGGGGTAATCGCTATGGTAATACTCTGGGGGTAATCGCTATGGTAATACTCTGGGGGTAATCGCTATGGTAATACTCTGGGGGTAATCGCTATGGTAATACTCTGGGGGTAATCGCTATGGTAATACTCTGGGGGTAATCGCTATTGTATTACTCTGGGGGTAATCGCTATTGTATTACTCTGGGGCCGTTACTATTGTAATACTCTGGGGCCGTTACTATTGTAATACTCTGGGGCCGTTACTATTGTAATACTCTGGGGCCGTTACTATTGTAATACTCTGGGACCGTTACTATTGTAATACTCTGGGACCGTTACTATTGTAATACTCTGGGACTGTTACTATTGTATTACCCTGGAGTCGTTACAATTGTATTACCCTGGAGTCGTTACAATTGTATTACTCTGGGGTTGTTGCTATGTTACTCAGGGTTATTACTATATTACTCTGGGGTTATTACTCTGGGGTATATAGTAATATATCCCCTTCTCTATCTGCCTCAGGCCCTGATCACATCACACTGATCCAGTATTATGAAGGACCAGAAGATTTCAATACAAACACAAAACCTGGTTTGCTACAGTCTGTCTCATTGACACGCTAACCAGAATACGGCAATAATAACAATGACTGAAAACATTATAAACCTAGCAGTTATACAGTAGTAGTATGCATTCTAGACCTGGTAGTTATACAGTAGTAGTATCCATTCTAGACCTGGTAGTTATACAGTAGTAGTATCCATTCTAGACCTAGCCCGACGTTAACAACATCAGTTGTTGAATCCACCCCAGACCTCATTGTGACTGTAAATCTGGTTAATCCAGGCGGTGGAGATTTAACAAGTTGCTTAACATTTTGCCAGGCCTTTGATCTCCTAAAGAAAACACTTCCTGGTTAAATAAAGGCTTTTATTGTTTCATCAAGACTCTGAAGTTGAACGCACTAGCACTTCCATATAAGGCTCCAACTACTGTATACACTCCCAATCCAGCTACTGTATACACTCCCAATCCAGCTACTGTATACACACCCAATCCAGCTACTGTATACACACCCAATCCAACTACTGTATACACTCCCAATCCAGCTACTGTATACACACCCAATCCAGCTACTGTATACACACCCAATCCAGCTACTGTATACACTCCCAATCCAGCTACTGTATACACACCCAATCCAGCTACTGTATACACACCCAATCCAGCTACTGTATACACTCCCAATCCAGCTACTGTATACACTCCCAATCCAGCTACTGTATACACACCCAATCCAGCTACTGTATACACACCCAATCCAGCTACTGTATACACTCCCAATCCAGCTACTGTATACACTCCCAATCCAGCTACTGTATACACACCCAATCCAGCTACTGTATACACACCCAATCCAGCTACTGTATACACTCCCAATCCAGCTACTGTATACACTCCCAATCCAGCTACTGTATACACACCCAATCCAGCTACTGTATACACTCCCAATCCAGCTACTGTATACACACCCAATCCAGCTACTGTATACACTCCCAATCCAGCTATTGTATACACTCCCAATCCAGCTACTGTATACACTCCCAATCCAGCTACTGTATACACACCCAATCCAGCTACTGTATACACACCCAATCCAGCTACTGTATACACTCCCAATCCAGCTACTGTATACACACCCAATCCAGCTACTGTATACACTCCCAATCCAGCTACTGTATACACTCCCAATCCAGCTACTGTATACACTCCCAATCCAGCTACTGTATACACTCCCAATCCAGCTACTGTATACACACCCAATCCAGCTACTGTATACAGTGTTATTATTAAATCAAATTGTTGTCAGGATTTGGCCAGGGTTGTTCCGGGTTTTGGTCAGTAGATGTCCCCATTGTGCTTTTTGTCCCTATGTTTTTCCCTTGATCCCCATTATTATTTGCACCTGTGTCTCGTTTCCCCTGATTGTATTTAAACCCTTTGTTTCCCTCAGTTCTGTGCTCTGTGTTTGTATGTTAGCACCCTGCCCTAGTGTTCTGTGTACTCTTGTCGATTCCGGGTGACGCTCTTGTGGTATTCTGTTTTTTGTTTTTGTTTATTTTTTTTGTGAGTTTCTTTTGAGGCCTTTTTGTGCTTTTCCTACCACCTTTTGGATTTGCCATTTTTTGTATGTAAGGATTTTGTCTTTATTAAATACACCGTCTTAAGTACTGCTGTGTCTGCCTCATCTTCTGGGTTCTGCTGACTATTCGTGGCTCAGTTGGTTAAGTGACTGTTTCTCACTCCGGAGACCCAGGTTCGAAACCGGGTCCTGACAATTGTATGTCACAATACTGAATACAACAGGTGTAGTAGACCTCACAGTGAAATGCTGAATGCAACAGGTGTAGTAGACCTCACAGTGAAATGCTGAATACAACAGGTGTAGTAGACCTCACAGTGAAATGCTGAATACAACAGGTGTAGTAGACCTCACAGTGAAATGCTGAATACAACAGGTGTAGTAGACCTCACAGTGAAATGCTGAATACAACAGGTGTAGTAGACCTCACAGTGAAATGCTGAATACAACAGGTGTAGTAGACCTCACAGTGAAATACTGAATACAACAGGTGTAGTAGAACTCACAGTGAAATGCTGAATACAACAGGTCTAGCTAGACCTTACAGTGAAATGCTGAATACAACAGGTGTAGTAGACCTTACAGTGTAATACTGAATACAACAGGTCGAGCTAGACCTTACAGTGAAATGCTTAATTTACAAGCCCTTAACCAACGATGCAGTTTTAGAAAATAACATTTTTTTAAAAGTACGAGATGAGAATAACAAATAATTCTCACCTCTTACTTTTTTAAATGGTATTTTCTAAAACTGCTAAAAACAGGTGGTAGCGGTATAGAGTCAATGTCCGGGGCACTGGTGTCGGGGTAATTGAGGTAATATGTACATGTTGGTAGATTTATTAAAGTGACTATGCATAAATAAGAGTGAGTAGCAGCAGCGTAGAGGAGAGGGGGGGGGCAATGCAAATATAGTCTGGGTGGCCATTTGATTAGCTGTTCAGGAGTCTTATGGCTTGGGGGTAGAAGCTTTTTAGAAGCCTCTTGGATCTAGACTTGGCGCTCTGGTAACGCTTGCCGTGTGGTAGCAGAGAGAACAGTCTATGACTAGGATGGCTCGAGTCTGACAATTTTTTTGGCCTTCCTCTGACACAGCCTGGTACAGAGGTCCAAGATGGCAGGAGGCTTGGCCCTGGTGATGTACTGGGCCGTACGCATTACCCTCTGTCGTGCCTTGCGGTTGGAGGCCGAGCAGTTGCCATACCAGGCGGTGATGCAACCAGTCAGGATGCTCTCAATGGTGCAGCTGTATCCTTTTGAGGATCGGAGGACCCATGCCAAATATTTTCAGTCACCTGAGGGGGAATAGGTTTTGTCGTGCCCTCTTCACGACTGTCACCTGGACTCCATAACTTCCTTGATTACCTGCCCTATTTTTGTCACACCCTTAAATTCCTGCCCCAGGCCTTATTGTTTCAGATTCATGTGCTGTTAGTGTTTCATGTTTGTATTATATTCCATTTATGTGATTAAATATTCACTCCCTGTACTTGCTTCCCGACTCTCAGCGCACATCGTTACACTGGGGCTCCGTTCACGAACACAAACAGACCCCACAAAGCCCCAGCAACACAATTAGACCGAATCATGAGAAAGAAAAAGATCATAACTTGACACATTGGAAAGATTTAACCAACAAAACAGAGCAAACTAGAACGCTATATGGCCTTAAACAGAGAGTACACAGTGGCAGAATACCTGACCACTGTGACTGACTGAAAATTAAGGAAAGCTCTGTCTATGTACAAACTCAGTGAGCATGGCCTTGCTATTGAGAAAGGTCGCGGAAGGCAGACCAAGCTCTCAAAATACAAGTTATGTCCACACTGCCCCCAAAATGAGGTAGAAGCTGAGCTGCACTTCCTAACCTCCTGCCAAATGTATGACGATATTAGAGAGACAAATTTCCCTCAGATTACACAGATACAAAGTTCTTTGATCACCATGGGACAGGGGCCTTCTTGAAGAGGGGGAGGAATCTGTTCTTTGATCACCATGGGACAGGGGCCTTCTTGAAGAGGAGGAATCTGTTCTTTGATCACCATGGGACAGGGGCCTTCTTGAAGAGGAGGAATCTGTTCTTTGATCACCATGGGACAGGGGCCTTCTTGAAGAGGAGGAGGAATCCGTTCTTTGATCACCATGGGACAGGGGTCTTCTTGAAGAGGAGGAATCTGTTCTTTGATCACCATGGGACAGGGGTCTTCTCAGCAAGGCGTCAATTTAGAAGCCACTGCCATTCTATTCCATATTATATTCACACCCAGCGGCAGATCTGAAGTGTGTGTGTGTGTTTATTTTATTGAACCTTTATTTTAACAGGGAATAAATGCTGAGACCAAGGTCTGTTCTATAGATGAGCCCTGTCTGGCACCACATTACACATCAAAATACAATAAACACATGTTATTATACACAACAATACATGAAAACAAAACACATTCATAAAAAAAGACACCTTCAGTAAAAGTGTGTGTGTGTGTGTGTGTGTGTGTGTGTGTGTTGTACCAACCAACATCAGTGTCTCCCTGCACCAGTTTAGTGACAAAGCCCCAGTCTGTTTCAGTGGAAAACACCCATGTAATGTTGATGACCCACACACACAAAATGTACCAAGGATCCCCATTAGTTCCTGCCAAGGCAGAGCTACTCTTCCTGGGGTTTATTATGGATCCCCATTAGTTCCTGCCAAGGCAGAGCTACTCTTCCTGGTGTTTATTATGGATCCCCATTAGTTCCTCTACTCTACCACTACATATCTACAATACAACATATTATTACACCACTACTCTACCACTACTCTACCACTACATATCTACAATACAACACATTATTACACCACTACTCTACCACTACATATCTACAATACATTATTACACCACTACATATCTACAATACAACACCACTATATATCTACAATACATTATTACACGACAACATATCTACAATACAACACATTATAACACCACTACTCTAACACTATACATCTACAATACAACACATTATTACACCACTAGATATCTACAATACAACACATTACACCACTACATATCAACAATATAATACATTATAACACCACTACATATCTACAATACAACACATTATTACACCACTACATATCTACAATACAACACCACTATATATCTACAATACATTATTACACAACAACATATCTACAATACAACACATTATAACACCACTACTCTAACACTATACATCTACAATACAACACATTATGACACCACTAGATATCTACAATACAACACATTACACCACTACATATCAACAATATAATACATTATAACACCACTACATATCTACAATACAACACATTATTACACCACTACATATCTACAATACAACACCACTATATATCTACAATACATTATTACACAACAACATATCTACAATACAACACATTATAACACCACTACTCTAACACTATACATCTACAATACAACACATTATTACACCACTAGATATCTACAATACAACACATTACACCACTACATATCAACAATACAACACATTATTACACCACTACATATCTACAATACAACACCACTATATATCTACAATACATTATTACACAACAACATATCTACAATACAACACATTATTACACCACTACTCTACCACTACATATCTACAATACAACACATTATTACACCACTACATAACAATATAATACATTATAACACCACTACATATCTACAATACAACACATTATTACACCACTACACATCTACAATACAACACATTAATACACACTACTCTACCACTACATATCTACAATACAACACATTATTACACCACTACTCTACCAATCTACCACTACATATCTACAATACAACACATTATTACACCACTACATATCTACAATACAACACATTATAACACCACTACTCTACCACTACATATCTACAATACAACACCACTACATATCTACAATACAACACGTTATTACACCACTACATTATAACACCACTACTCTACCACTACATATCTACAATACAACACCACTACATATCTACAATACAACACGTTATTACACCACTACATTATAACACCACTACTCTACCACTACATATCTACAATACAACACGTTATTACACCACTACATTATAACACCACTACTCTACCACTACTCTACCACTACATATCTACAATACAACACATTATTACACCACATTATTACACCACTACATATCTACAATACATTATTACACCACTATATATCTACAATACAACACATTATTACACCACTAGATATCTACAATACAACACATTATTACACCACTACATAACAACATAATACATTATAACACCACTACATATCTACAATACAACACATTATTACACCACTACACTACCACTACATATCTACAATACAACACATTAATACACACTACTCTACCACTACATATCTACAATACAACACATTATTACACCACTACTCTACCAATCTACCACTACATATCTACAATACAACACATTATTACACCACTACATATCTACAATACAACACATTATAACACCACTACTCTACCACTACATATCTACAATACATTATAACACCACTACTCTACCACTACTCTACCACTACATATCTACAATACAACACATTATTACACCACATTATTACACCACTACATATCTACAATACAACACATTATTACACCACTACATATCTACAATACAACACATTATAACACCACTACTCTACCACTACATATCTACAATACAACACCACTACATATCTACAATACAACACGTTATTACACCACTACATTATTACACCACTACTCTACCACTACATATCTACCATACAACACGTTATTACACCACTACATTATTACACCACTACTCTACCACTACATATCTACAATACAACACCACTACTCTACCAATCTACCACTACATATCTACAATACAACACATTATTACACCACTACTCTACCACTACATATCTACAATACAACACATTATTACACCACTCCATATCTACAATACAACACATTATTACACCACATTATTACACCACTACATATCTACAATACATTATTACACCACTACTCTACCACTACATATCTACAATACATTATTACACCACTACATATCTACAATACAACACATTATAACACCACTACATCTACAATACAACACATCATTACACCACTACATATCTACAATACAACACATTATTACACCACTACTCTACCACTACATATCTATAATACAACACATTATAACACCACTACTCTACCACTACATATCTACAATACAACACATTATAACACCACTACTCTACCACTACATATCTACAATACAACACATTATTACACCACTACATATCTACAATACAACACATTATTACACCACATTATTACACCACTACATATCTACAATACAACACATTATAACACCACTACTCTACCACTACATATCTACAATACAACACATTATTACACCACTACATATCTACAATACAACACATTATTACACCACTCCATATCTACAATACAACACATTATTACACCACTACTCTACCAATACATATCTACAATACACCACTCTACCACTACATATCTACAATACAACACATTACTACACCACTACATATCTACAATACAACACATTATTACACCACTCTACCACTACATATCTACAATGCAACACATTATTACGCCACTACATATCTACAATACAACACGTTATTACACCACTACATTATTACACCACTACTCTACCAGAGTTATGGTACATACAGACTACTAAAGGAGTTATGGTATATACTACTAGTGGAGTTGTGGTACATACAGACTACTAACATAGCTATGGTACATACAGACTACTAAAGGAGCTATGGCACAGATAGACTACTAAAGGAGTTATGGTACATACAGACTACTAACAAAGTTGTGGTACATACAGACTACTAACAGAGTTGTGGTATATACTACTAGTGGAGTTATGGTACATACAGGCTACTAATGGAGTTATGGTACATACATACTACTAACGGAGTTATGGTACATACAGACTACTAAAGGAGTTATGGTACATACTGACTACTAACAGAGGTGTGGTACATACTAATAATGGAGTTATGGTACATACAGACTACTAACAGTTATGGCAGATACAGACTACTAAATGAGTTATGGTACATACAGACTACTAAAGGAGTTATGGTACATACAGACTACTAAAGGAGTTATGGTATATTCATACTACTGGCAGAGGTATGGTACATACAGACTACTAACAGAGTTATGGTACATACAGACTACTAAAGGAGTTATGGCACAGATAGACTACTAAAGGCGTTATGGTACATACGGACTACTAACAGTTGTGGTACATACTACTAGTAGAGTTATGGTACATACAGACTACTAACATAGTTGTGGTACATACAGACTACTAACAGAGTTATGGTACATACAGACTACTAAAGGAGTTATGGCACAGATAGACTACTAACGGCGTTATGGTACATACGGACTACTAACATAGTTGTGGTACATACTACTAGTCGAGTTATGGTACATACAGACTACTAACAGAGTTATGGTACATACAGACCACTAAAGGAGTTATGGTATATTCATACTACTAACATAGTTATGGTACATACAGACCACTAGAGGAGTTATGGTATATTCATACTACTAACATAGTTATGGTACATACAGACTACTAAAGGAGTTATGGTACATACAGACTACTAAAGGAGTTATGGCACAGATAGACTACTAAAGGAGTTATGGTATATTCATACTACTAACAGAGTTGTGGTACATACTACTAGTGGAGTTATGGTACATACAGACTACTAAAGGAGTTATGGTACATACAGACTACTAACAAAGTTATGGTACATACAGACTACTTCAGGAGTTATGGTACATACAGACTACAACCCACCCCTCCAGTCCTGATCTTTACACCCTGTGGATAGTCCAAACGCTAACATAATCTACAAATAGAGACCAGAGACCCCACCCCTCCAGTCCTGATCTTTCCGTCATCATGAAGTGCTTTGAGAGACTAGTCAAGGACCATATCACCTCCACCCTACCTGACTCCCTAGACCCACTCCAATTTGCTTACCGCTCAAATAGGTCCACAGACGATGCAATCTCAACCACACTGCACACTGCCCTAACCCATCTGGACAAGAGGAACACCTATGTGAGAATGCTGTTCATCGACTACAGCTCGGCATTCAACACCATAGTACCCTCCAAGCTCGTCATCAAGCTCGAGACCCTGGGTCTCGACCCCGCCCTGTGCAACTGGGTACTGGACTTCCTGACGGGCCGCCGCCAGGTGGTGAGGATAGGTAACAACATCTCCTCCCCGCTGATCCTCAACACTGGGGCCCCACAAGGGTGCGTTCTGAGCCCTCTCCTGTACTCCCTGTTCACTCACGACTGCGTGGCCATGCACGCCTCCAACTCAATCATCAAGTTTGCGGACGACACAACAGTGGTAGGCTTGATTACCAACAACGACGAGACGGCCTACAGGGAGGAGGTGAGGGCCCTCGGAGTGTGGTGTCAGGAAAATAACCTCACACTCAACGTCAACAAAACTAAGGAGATGATTGTGGACTTCAGGAAACAGCAGAGGGAACACCCCCCTATCCACATCGATGGAACAGTAGAGGAGAGAGTAGCAAGTTTTAAGTTCCTCGGCATACACATCACAGACAAACTGAATTGGTCCACTCACACAGACAGCATCGTGAAGAAGGCGCAGCAGCGCCTCTTCAACCTCAGGAGGCTGAAGAAATTTGGCTTGTCACCAAAAGCACTCACAAACTTCTACAGAGGCACAACCGAGAGCATCCTGGCGGGCTGTATCACCGCCTGGTACGGCAACTGCTCCGCCCTCAACCGTAAGGCTCTCCGGAGGGTAGTGAGGTCTGCACAACGCATCATCGGGGGCAAACTACCTGCCCTCCAGGACACCTACACCACCCGATGTTACAGGAAGGCCATAAAGATAATCAAGGACATCTACCACCCAAGCCACTGCCTGTTCACCCCGCTATCATCCAGAAGGCGAAGTCAGTACAGGTGCATCAAAGCTGGGACCGAGAGACTGAAAAACAGCTTCTATCTCAAGGCCATCAGACTGTTAAACAGCCACCACTAACATTGAGTGGCTGCTGCCTACACACTGACACTGACTCAACTCCAGCCACTTTAATAATGGGAACTGATGGGAAATGTTGTAAATATATCACTAGCCACTTTAAACAATGCTACCTTATATAATGTTACTTACCCTACATTATTCATCTCATATGCATACCTATATACTGTACTCTATATCATCGACTGCATCCTTATGTAATACATGTATCACTAGCCACTTTAACTATGCCACTTTGTTTACATATTCATCTCACATGTATATACTGTACTCGATACCATCTACTGTATCTTGCCTATGCTGCTCTGTACCATCACTCACTCATATATCCTTATGTACATATTCTTTATCCCCTTACACTGTGTATAAAACAGTAGATTAGGAATTGTTAGTTAGATTACTTGTTGGTTATTACTGCATTGTCGGAACTAGAAGCACAAGCATTTCGCTACACTCGCATTAACATCTGCTAACCATGTGTATGTGACAAATAAAATTTGATTTGATTTGATTTAGTCCAAACGCTAACATAATCTACAAATAGAGACCAGAGACCCTGCCAGTCCTGATCTTTACACCCTGTGGATAGTCCAAACGCTAACATAATCTACAAATAGAGACCAGAGACCCTGCCAGTCCTGATCTTTACACCCTGTGGATAGTCCAAACGCTAACATAATCTACAAATAGAGACCAGAGACCCCACCCCTCCAGTCCTGATCTTTACACCCTGTGGATAGTCCAAACGCTAACATAATCTACAAATAGAGACCAGCCGAGTTGTGTTCCAGATGGGACATAATTTTTCTTTACACCTAAACACCATCAGAATGCATAGCTAGCAGTGCACTGGAATGAAATGCACTCTCATGGGATGTGTGGCCAGAAAAAGGAACTGAAAGTTTACCCCAATAAGCCAGGAATATGACTGCAGAGGCATACTGTATGTGTGCTTCTATGGCTACATTCACCATGCCACTGCCTATTCAATGTGTTCAGTTAGCAAACAGACAGCTCATCCTCCAGTTATTACAGTCAACACACCTATACTGACTGGACAAAACATTAAGGACACCTGCTCTTTCCATGATAGACTGACCAGGTGAATCCAGGTCAAAGATATGATCCCTTATTGATGTCACCTGTTAAATCCACTTCAATCAGTGTAGATGAAGGGGAGGAGACAGGTTGAAGAAGGATTTTTAAGCCTTGAGACAATTGAGACATGGATTGTGTATGTGTGCCATTCAGAGGGTGAATGGGAAAGACAAAACATTTAAGTGCCTTTGAACGGGGTATGGTAGTAGGTACCAGGCACACCGGTTTGTGTCAAGAACTGCAACACTGCTGTGTTTTTCATGCTCAACAGTTTGCTGTGTGTATCAAGAATGGCCCACCACCCAAAGGACGGCCAGCCAACTTGACACAACTGTGGGAATCATTGGAGTCAACATGGACCAGCATCTCCGTGGAGCGCCTTCGCCCCATGGCAAAATTCCTTCTGTAACATGTGAACTTTCATGTGGCTTAATAACAAACTTGTATGCCATCTGTAAATACGAATAAAATTGTTAAATTACGAGCCTAGTTGGTTTAGCCGCAGAAAAAGTCAGCAACCTTCCAGCAGACCATGATTGGCTGAGATAATGAGTGGGCTGGACATGCCGAGAGATGAGTTCGGATTGGTCTGCCATGTAGCACACTTCTGTCTATTGGAGCTGGTCAGTATGTGTAGGTAATCCTGTCTAATGCTGCTTTTTTTAATGTATCACATAGTAGAACTGTCTAAGTGTTGCTCTCCACATTCTGGACGGCCAAGTTTTGAAATCACTAGAGTATGATAGCTAAGGAGATGGAGGAAACACCCGTCTCTGGATTACATCTTCAAACTAAGGGCAACCATGGTATCCATGGAAGGGAGAAGCGTCCATCCCATGATGTATACGGGTAAGAGAGTCTAGCTAGCTACATTTTCAGATATTACATGTTTCTAATTTTGACAGAAGTTGTTTTCATTTCAAGTTAAAGTGCATTGTTAGCTCGCTAGCTAACGTTACGTGTATGATCTTCTTATTCGTATCTCAGAGCCATTTGCATTGCTAGTTATAACCTGATGTTAGCTAGCTAACATTGAACCTGGTTGGTTAGCTACCTGCAAATTCCCTCAGGGTAGTAACATCATGAGTTGGGATTATGGTTCATTATTTACCTAGATAGCTAGCTGCATGTTTCAACAAAATACTCCACTATGCAAGTAACCATTTCAATAGAATGTTCATGATGTCACTATGACAACTGTCAATAGACGTAGCTGGTAAATTCTCTCTGGTTATCTGCGCTGATATCAGAGCACTCATCTCAGTGTGCCAGAGCACAGAATAACTGATTCATTTACAAACACTCAACACCCGTTGAATACGGCCGGGGTCAGTAAACGTTGGCAGAAAAGTGTAAATTGCGCCAGCAGCACAGCTGCAGTCACCAACGCTCTGGATAACATGAAAACAGCCTAACCAGCTCTGCTAGGGGGAGTAAAATGGTCAGAGTGGGGTGTTCTCTCATTTGTGTCTGGAAGTAGCTAGCAAACTAGCCAACATTAGCCAGTTATCTTGGGTGCTTGATTGCTGCTGTTTGGACAGAACGCTCAGATCAACCCTTAAAGAGATGGGTGGGACTAAAGCTTTTAAGAGGGTGTGAACGATGCTGAATGGGTGTAGACAAAGAAGAGCCCCCCCGCGCAAGCCCACCCACCAATGAATGTCTGGCCACACTACGGATACAGACGCACAGCTGTCTACCTCAGTTACAGAATACTGCTGCCCTATAAAAAACATTTGTGGGAGAAGGACGGTTTCCAAATGACTCCTTGTTGAAATGTTTAAATGCGTCCAAGCCCTGTATAAAAGGAGGTCTGATACGATCAACAGTGTTCATTTACATCGTCTGTTATGGATCCAAGTCACTGACAACTCCTATCAGCACAGCATAATAAGGCTTTGTGGCCATCTGCCTCACATTGTATCAGGCTGGGGGGGGGGGGGGCAATGATCACACCGCCTCACATTGTATCAGGCTGGGGGGGCAATGATCACACCGCCTCACATTGTATCAGGCTGGGGGGGCAATGATCACACCGCCTCACATTGTATCAGGCTGGGGGGGGCAATGATCACACCGCCTCACATTGTATCAGGCTGGGGGGGGGGCAATGATCACACCGCCTCACATTGTATCAGGCTGGGGGGGGGCAATGATCACACCGCCTCACATTGTATCAGGCTGGGGGGGGCAATGATCACACCGCCTCACATTGTATCAGGCTGGGGGGGCAATGATCACACCGCCTCATTGTATCAGGCTGGGGGGGCAATGATCACACCGCCTCACATTGTATCAGGCTGGGGGGCAATGATCACACCGCCTCACATTGTATCAGGCTGGGGGGGGGCAATGATCACACCGCCTCACATTGTATCAGGCTGGGGGGGGGCATGATCACACCGCCTCACATTGTATCAGGCTGGGGGGGGCAATGATCACACCACCTCACATTGTATCAGGCTGGGGGGGCAATGATCACACCGCCTCACATTGTATCAGGCTGGGGGGGGCAATGATCACACCGCCTCACATTGTATCAGGCTGGGGGGGGGCAATGATCACACCACCACCATAGTACAGGACCTTGGTACAGAACTGTCCCATGTCATCCTATAGTACAGAACTGTCCCATGTCATCCTATAGTACAGAACTGTCCCATGTCATCTTGGTATGGCTGGGAAAGCCTACAGGAAACACTATATAAGCTACATGCAAATACACAAACCTGTTTAGGAAATATACCTGTACAACAACTACAGGTCACCTAATGTTAAATGTAGCATTATAACCACCCACTAAGGTGCAACATGTTAAATGTAGCATTATAACCACCCACTAAGGTGCAACATGTTAAATGTAGCATTATAACCACCCACTAAGGTGCAACATGTTAAATGTAGCATTATAACCACCCACTAAGGTCCAACATGTTAAATGTAGCATTATAACCACCCACTAAGGTCCAACATGTTAAATGTAGCATTATAACCACCCACTAAGGTGCAACATGTTAAATGTAGCATTATAACCACCCACTAAGGTCCAACATGTTAAATGTAGCATTATAACCACCCACTAAGATCCAACATGTTCAATGTAGCATTATAACCACCCACTAAGGTGCAACATGTTAAATGTAGCATTAGTGGGTGGTTATAATGCTACATGGCATTGGTGGGTAAGAGCTCTACTTCATCAGCCACGTTGGTGAGTGGTCAGGGCTCCACAGTGCCAGCATTTCGCTGCAATTTGTTAATAAAAAACATATGATCACATTTACTGTAAAATAAATGCTGCAGTAGCTGTTTTCAAAGTATTTCTGCTGTTTTGTTTCATAGCTAGTAAATTAATCTCACAAAGTCAAAAACGATGTATCCTATAGCCTCACACTGCAACCAGTGTTGCCATTTTCACAATTTTCCCGCCAAATCGGGCTATTTTGAAAACTATGTCGCCGGAGAAAATGTATTGGTCGCAGGTTGTGGGTTTTTGAGCTACTTCTAAATTTACCAGTTGTAGGTAGGGCTATTTAACATGTCATTATGGAGACTACTGTTTACCAGTTGTAGGTAGGACTATTTAACATGTCATTATGGAGACTACTGTTTACCAGTTGTAGGTAGGGCTATTTAACATGTCATCATGGAGACTACTGTTTACCTGTTGTAGGTAGGGCTATTTAACATGTCATTATGGAGACTACTGTTTACCTGTTGTAGGTAGGGCTATTTAACATGTCATTATGGAGACTACTGTTTACCAGTTGTAGGTAGGGCTATTTAACATGTCATTATGGAGACTACTGTTTACCAGTTGTAGGTAGGACTATTTAACATGTCATTATGGAGACTACTGTTTACCTGTTGTAGGTAGGGCTATTTAACATGTCATTATGGAGACCACTGTTTACCAGTTGTAGGTAGGGCTATTTAACATGTCATTATGGAGACTACTGTTTACCATAAAACATTAACGCATTGGAGATTATATAACGGCGACAAATAACAAGCTAATCTCGAATAAAAGGCCATTTATAGTTTGTTGTCTCAACATCTTGCACATAACAATGGCACAATTTCCAGAAAATAGCCCAAAGTTGGTCCAAGTGTTTCTTGCTCAGAGATTGAGATCCTCCGTCCAACTTTCAGCACATAAACTCTCCTGTCAGACTGATCTCCAGTTGTGCACATGAACAAACAGGATTTATCTACAATTATAAACTGGTTGGTTTGAACCCTGAATGCAGATTGGATGACAGCCATGGTATATCAGGCGTGTACCACAGAGGACAAAAACATACTTTATACTGATCTCATCCCGTTGGTAACCAGTTTATAATAGCGAGAAGGCACCGCAGGGGGGTGTGGCCAATCTACCACAGCTCAGGACCATGTCCAGAGAACAGCCCTTAGCTGTGGTATATTGGCCATATACCACACCTGCTCCGGCCTTATTGCTTACTCAAAGCAGTCAAAACAAATTAAATCGACATCCATTGATGGAAAATGATCTGGAGAGTTTAACAAGGGCGACTTATCTTTTCTCTTGTGTCATGTTCTTAAACTGGCAAGAATTATTTTTTTGATGGAAAACCGAATTTAGCTTCTTAGACTACATCGTTAAAAATACAATTTAGCTCGACCTGGCAACCCTGGCTGCAACACTGTCTGATACAATTTAGCTAGACCTGGCTACCCTGGCTGCAACACTGTCTGATACAATTTAGCTAGGCCTGGCAACCCTGGCTGCAACACTGTCTGATACAATTTAGCTAGGCCTGGCAACCCTGGCTGCAACACTGTCTGATACAATTTAGCTAGACCTGGCTACCCTGGCTGCAACACTGTCTGATACAATTTAGCTAGACCTGGCAACCCCCTGGCTGCAACACTGTCTGATACAATTTAGTTAGACCTGGCAACCCTGGCTGCAACACTGTCTGATACAATTTAGCTAGACCTGGCAACCCTGGCTGCAACACTGTCTGATACAATTTAGCTAGGCCTGGCAACCCTGGCTGCAACACTGTCTGATACAATTTAGCTAGGCCTGGCAACCCTGGCTGCAACACTGCCTGATACAATTTAGCTAGACCTGGCTACCCTGGCTGCAACACCTGGCTAGGCCTGGCAACCCTGGCTGCAACACTGTCTGATACAATTTAGCTAGACCTGGCAACCCTGGCTGCAACACTGCCTGATACAATTTAGCTAGACCTGGCTACCCTGGCTGCAACACTGCCTGATACAATTTAGCTAGACCTGGCTACCCTGGCTGCAACACTGCCTGATACAATTTAGCTAGGCCTGGCTACCCTGGCTGCAACACTGTCTGATACAATTTAGCTAGACCTGGCTACCCTGGCTGCAACACTGTCTGATACAATTTAGCTAGACCTGGCTACCCTGGGCTGCAACAATTTAGCTAGGTCTGGCTGCAACACTGTCTGGCTGGGGACTGTGCTCACATGAAGAGCTGACTGAAAGATTCTTTTGAAGTGCTGGCACATTCATAAAAGTTAAACAATATCATAATTTACTTGAAATGAAAGTCTACTGAAGTGAGACTTTGTCATTGTTTAAGAATATTTACATTGTTTTGTTCACAAGCTAGTTGTTTTTCTCCTAACGTTTGACTTTCAACAGTGGGGAAAAATACAAGGCTTCTACGAGTCAGACTCAAACAGGCACTAACATGCACTCCAGTGGTTACCTGGTACCTACAAAAAGGTAAACATTTTCTCTCTGTGATATTACAAGTCACAAAATTAAACAATATTGTGATTTCTTACTAGTAATACATTTATTGTTTAAGAAACAATACAAAGCACGCTCGTCAGTGTTTTTGTGTTTTGTTGGTGTCATTTTAGTGGGGAAAAATATTTGCTGGTAAAATAACCACCTGCAGCAGTGGCTGGTATGTTACATTTTATTCCTGATTACAAGTTGGACCTGGTTAATTGTGACATTTAACATTATAAGTTGGACCTTTATTTAACCACCCAGTTTAAGGTTCAACATGTTAAAATAGCATTATAACCACCCACTAAGGTGCAACATGTTAAATGTAGCATTATAACCACCCACTAAGGTGCAACATGTTAAATGTAGCATTATAACCACCCACTAAGGTGCAACATGTTAAATGTAGCATTATAACCACCCACTAAGGGTACAACATGTTAAATGTAGCATTATAACCACCCACTAAGGTGCAACATGTTAAATGTAGCATTATAACCACCCACTAGGGTACAACATGTTAAATGTAGCATTATAACCACCCACTAGGGCACAACATGTTAAAGGCCTAGTTATTACACTGTACTAATAGGAATAATAATCACACATGAATAACTACTGTAAAGTGTGAACCATGGGTGGATGACAGAAAGCAATAGGTTAAGTCACAAATGAACACCTATTCCCTATTTAGTGAACTACTTGGGCCCAGATCCCTACTGTAAAGTAGACTCCTGAAGGAAACCTTGTGTAAATCCCTCAGGATTTGCTAGCAACAACAATGAGTCACCATCAGTCGACTCTTGTAAAAATGTCAACTCTGAAAACGCGTAGCTACCTGTACAAGTCTGTCCTGTACAACTGCGGTCCTTCAGAGGTTGTATTCGATTAAAATATATATAATTAAAGAATTCATTTCAGCACCCCGCAGAAAGACCGCAATTGTACAGGACAAAGATAGGTACGTTTACAGAATTGACATTTTTACCAGAATCGACTCTTTAATAGTCATTGTTGTTGTGGGTCGAGGTATGAAAAGTCAACTCCGCGTCAGTATGAGAGACCGGAGTTCAGCATGAATAATATCACATACTGTCTAACAGCCTACGGTATGTCATAGTCCACAAACAATCAAACTCACACCAGTTTGACTTATTCACACATTGTTTCACTTGCATTAGATGCACAATGTGTTCATTTTCAACTAAATGTTCAATAAATGCCAGATGTGTGGTTGGTGTGGTCTGTACTACGAAAGTACACTTCACTACAGAAAGTGTGTTACGTATCCACGTAAAAAATAAACTAAAATAAACTACAACAGATGAAAGACTTGTAAAGTAACTATAACAATAGAGTGTAAATAACAGCGATATGTAGAACAGGCAAATCACAACTAATGAACTGCTAATCGTGTAGCGTTTTCATTTCTAACACACGTTTTGCTGAACCCAAGAACACACCCACTGGGAATACACTGGTTGAATCAACGTTGTTTCCACGTCATTTCAATTCAATTTCAAATTGGAATAGACATTCAATTGACGTCTGTGTCCAGTTGGCAACAACAATAGGCCAATTATGTCTGATTTATTTAAATAACATAAATAAAGTCAACTCACCGCTTCCCAATTGCAAGCCAAAAAGCCACAAGTGTTTGGCAAGCAGACGCGCTCGCTTTTTTAACGAGGCTACTTGTTTCAGGTCTTGTCCAAATCTACTGTGTTACCACGCACTCCTTATACCCACGTGTCATGTGAACAACTAGAAAAGAAGAAGAACTTTCGTTGAAACCAAACTTCGTCAGTGAGCACACTTCAGTGGCAGTCTGCTCCGGTCTTATCTCTCCCGTCGCATTCGGAGTTGTCCTTCTGCAGCATACTGCACATGTGCAGCAGCAGCTGGCGCAACACCTTTCCTCATGGGGCCACACAACGGATCTGGGATGGAGCCAGAGAGGAAGAGGAAAAGCAAGAGCTTTCACTCTCGACAAAATATTCCCAATCCGTTTTTCACGGGTTTATTTTGGTCCCAAGCTTTTTCGCCTGCATTCCAGCCTCTTGAACAACGACTCCACTTGGGGTGGAGACATGATGAGCATCTCGTCATTATATATATATCTCTGGTGGAGGGTTTTGGAGGTGTGGAAAGGTGGAGGCCGCTCTTTACAGGGGTGCCGGTTCTGAGTCAATCTGGTGGGGTTCAGGCTAGTCGAGGTCATTGTACATGAAGTAAGGGGTAAAGTTACTATGCATAAAAATTAAACAAATCAAATGTTATTTGTCCATGCGCCGAATACAACAGATGTGGAACTTACAGTGAAATGCTTAATTACAAGCCCTTAACCAACAATGCAGTTTTAAGAAAATAGAGTTAAGAAAATATGTACTAAATTAACTATTTTTCCCTTTAGTTTATTTAGTTTAATAACAATAATGAGGCTATATACAGGGGGTACCAGTACCGAGTCAATGTGCAGGGGTACAGGTTATTCGAGATAATTTGTACATGTAGGTAGTGGGTAGGGGTAAAGGGACTATGCATAGATAAGAAACAGTGAGTGGCAACAGTTTAAAAACAGGGGGGGGGGCGTCGTCAGTAAAAATAGTCTGGGTAGCCATGACTTTGCGCTCCGGCACCGCTTGCCTATCAGGGATCGAGGTGAGACCCAAGTGCAGACTGTGTGAAGTAACAATGTTTATTGTAACAACAGGGCAGGTTAACAACAGGTCAAGGCAGACCGGGGTTGATAATCCAGAGTAGTAGCAAAGGTACAGGATGGCAGGCAGGCTCAGGATCAGGGAGTGGTCAGGCAGGCTCAGGGACAGGGAGTGGTCAGGCAGGCTCAGGGACAGGGAGTGGTCAGGCAGGCTCAGGCTCAGGGAGTGGTCAGGCAGGCTCAGGGACAGGGAGTGGTCAGGCAGGATCAGGGACAGGGAGTGGTCAGGCCGGCTCAGGGACAGGGAGTGGTCAGGCAGGCTCAGGGAGTGGTCAGGCAGGCTCAGGGACAGGGAGTGGTCAGGCAGGCTCAGAGACAGGGAGTGGTCAGGCAGGCTCAGGATCAGGGAGTGGTCAGGCAGGATCAGGCTCAGGGAGTGGTCAGGCAGGATCAGGGAGTGGTCAGGCAGGCTCAGGATCAGGGAGTGGTCAGGCAGGATCAGGGACAGGGAGTGGTCAGGCAGGCTCAGGATCAGGGAGTGGTCAGGCAGGATCAGGCTCAGGGAGTGGTCAGGCAGGATCAGGGAGTGGTCAGGCAGGCTCAGGATCAGGGAGTGGTCAGGCAGGCTCAGGATCAGGGAGTGGTCAGGCAGGCTCAGAGACAGGGAGTGGTCAGGCAGGCTCAGGATCAGGGAGTGGTCAGGCAGGCTCAGAGACAGGGAGTGGTCAGGCAGGATCAGGGAGTGGTCAGGCAGGCTCAGGGACAGGGAGTGGTCAGGCAGGATCAGGGAGTGGTCAGGCAGGATCAGGGAGTGGTCAGGCAGGCTCAGGGACAGGGAGTGGTCAGGCAGGATCAGGGAGTGGTCAGGCAGGCTCAGGATCAGGGAGTGGTCAGGACAGGCAGGCTCAGGGACAGGGAGTGGTCAGGCAGGCTCAGGGACAGGGAGTGGTCAGGCAGGATCAGGGACAGGGAGTGGTCAGGCAGGCTCAGGATCAGGGAGTGGTCAGGCAGGCTCAGAGAGTGGTCAGGCAGGCTCAGGGACAGGGAGTGGTCAGGCAGGATCAGGGAGTGGTCAGGCAGGCTCAGGGACAGGGAGTGGTCAGGCAGGATCAGGGAGTGGTCAGGCAGG